>NC_046662.1:1632234-1653070 GCF_010883055.1 Belonocnema kinseyi | reverse complement strand
AAAATTAGTCTTATTATAAATTCGTTCCAAAAAAAGTATTTGTTCTAAAAAATAAAAGTTTCAATTCAGTGAAAAATGAAAAACCGTACTTTGCGTGATTAAACGATCTTATTGATCTTAAACTGCGTATCAAAATTATAAAGATCAAAATGATCTGAAAATGTCGTAGAAAAATAGGTTTTCTTGTCATTTGTTAATCTGGCGCTATATGTTCCATTTTCTTGAATTTTGTACGTTTTGTTAAAGCGCAAATAAGTCGCTGGGTATTATGCACCCAGTATACCCTTTTAGAATTAAATAAAAGTTTTACAATATATAATTTAAATAAGTTAAGTTCAGACACAAACTCACCCAGGCTCAAACATACAAAAAAAGACGAACTTTCAACAAAAGATCTGAATTTTCATATAAAAATGGTAATTTTCAAACAAACAATCGAATATTTAAATTTTCAGTAAAAAGAAATAATATTTTCACCGACGATTTTTCTACAAAATATATGAATTTTTAACTAAAAAGCGATACATTTTTAACCAAAAACAAAATAGTTAAATTTGAAGTTGAGAAAATTAATTGTCTACTAAACTGATTAATTTAAAACAAACGAAAAATTAATTTTCTCCCAAATAAGTCGAATTTTCAACTAAAAAGGTAAATTTTATATTTGAAAACAAAGGTAAAATAGAAAATTTTTTGTACAAAAATTCATTTTAAATCGATAACGACAAATTTTCAATAAAATAAAAAAATTTGAAAAAAAATTAATTCAAGAAAAAATATAAATTTTCTACTAAAATGTTAAATTTTTAAGGAAAAAGATTAATTTTTAACCCAATAAATGATTAATCAAATAACAGATGAATTTTTGAACAAAATGATAATAAAAAAAATAAAATTTTCTACCAAAAAAAGACGAGTTTTCAATCACAAAGATTAATTTTCAACCAAAAAATTAAGTTTTTACAGAACATATTAATTTTCAATCAAATATTCAAATTTTTAACTAAAAAAGATTATTTTTAAAACCCGAAAATTTAATAGGCTAAGGAGAGTAATTTTCTACAAAAAATTAACTTTTGACAAAACACATTAATTTTCAATCAGATAGTTACATTTTAAATTAAAAACGATGATTTTTAAATCAAAAATCGAATAGATTAAGAGGATTAATTTTCTACAAAAAAAAACGACTTTTTCAACCACGAACATTATTTTTCTACAAAATACGTGAATTTTAGCCGAATAGTTGAAATTTCAACTAAAAAAGATTAATTTTCAACAAAAAATTGAATATATTAATTTCAAGGTATGGAAATTATTTTGCATCAACAAACGAAGATTTTCCACAAAATAGTTCGGTTTTTAACAACACAAAAATGTTTAAAAAAAATGAATTTTGCACGAAGAAGGTTTTAAAGAAGAATATTATTGTTTCACTAAAAAATAGGCATTTTAAACTAAATATGTTTTTGAATTTGAAGAAAATAAATCAATTTTCAACGAAAGAAATACATTTTTAATAAAAATTATGAATCTTTCAACCAAGAAAATGAATTTTCAACGACGAACTTTAATTTTCTACCAACAAAATTAACCTTGCATAAAATACATCAATTTTTACACAAATAATGGAATTTCCAACCAAGAAGATTCTTTTTATAGCAAAAAGAAGAATTTTCGACTAAATAAACAAACTTTCAGTCAAAAAAGAAAATTTTTAACGAAAATTATGAATCTTTCACCGAACAATATAAATTTCTAACCAAAAAGAGAAATTTTCAACAACGTAGATTAATTATCTACAAACAAAAAATTAACTTTTGACATAACATATTAATTTTTTATCTAATAGTTAAATTTTTAATTAAAAAAGAAAAGTTTTAAACCAAAAGTCGAATAGACTAAGAAGACTGATTTTCTACAAACAAAAAATTCAAATTTTCAACCAATTAGTTGAAATTTCCAGTAAAAAAGAGTAATTTTCTACTAAAAATTCAATATGTTGATTTTTAGTTATGGAAATTATTTTCCACCAACAAACGAAGAATTTTCTACAAAATAGTTCATTTTTTAACAAAACAGAAAAATAATTTCTATCCAGAAAATGAAATTTCCACGAAATAGTTGATTTTTCGACCAAATAAATAAATTTTTAATCAAGAATATTAATTTTTGACCAAAAAAAAAAACGTATTTTCAACTCAATATGTATATAAATTTTCAACAAAATAGTTGAATTTTCAAAATATAAATTTTAGATCAAATCTTTAATAGTTAAACACTCAGTTTAAAAATTGTTTTCAAACAAACAAGACGAATTTTGAAGAAAAGAAATCAATTTTCAATGAAAAAATACATTTTTAACAAAAATGATGAATCTTTCACCCCAGAAAATGAATTTTTGACCTCGAGCATTATACTTTTCTCCGAACAAAATTAACGTTGGACAAAATGCGTCAATTTTTAACCAAATAGTTGAATTTTCAACTACAAAAAATCAATTTTCAACCAAGTGTCGAACAATTAAATTTACACTTAAAAAAACATTAATTTTCAATAAAGCAAAGAACGAGTTTTCAACAAAATATTGCAAATAAGAAAATTAATTTTCTACCCAAAAACCCAAATTTTAACAAAATACTTGAATTTTCAGCTAAATAATATCAATTTTGAACTAAAAATGGAACAGTTCAATTTTCAATTTAAAAAAATAATTTTTAACACAAAAAGGAAATTTTTAACGAAATAGTTAAATTTCCAACCAACAAGATTAATTTTCTAATGAAAAGACGAATTTTCATCAAAATACTAAAGTAAAGATTTTAAGTAATTTTAATCTAGATGCATTAAAAATTTTAAAAAATTTGTTTAACTTAACAGTTCTTAAATTAAAAGTTAAATTATTTTTATTTTAAATAGTCTAGGCATCCTTTGAGAGCTTAAAAATTTTATTTCAAAATCTTGAGAAATCTAGAAGCGGTTTTAAATTTTTCCCAAATTCAAAATAATTTATTAATTTTTTTCCGGAACTTTTAAATATACTTCAAAATGAATTGAATTTTTTCTATAACTTTTAGAAAATCCTGAAAATTAAAAAAAAAACTTAAAATTTCACTTTATAAATAACAATTGAACGCTTATTATTTGTAAAAAAATTAGAGTAATTTTAAGAGACATTTAGAAGTTTAAAAAAGATTCGAATTAAATTTAAAACTTGAAATAATTTCAAATATTTACTGCCGCCTTTTTGAAATAAAATGTAGATTTTTGCAGATTTCAAACAAAAAATTTAGAACTTTTTAAAGAATTGTGAGACTTCAAAAGAATAAAAACATCTAAAGATTCAAAGCTTTCTATGTAAAACAATTAATTTTCAAATTGTTTTCTTTTAAATATTTGGTTTCAATTTACTCGTCTTAAATGAACAGTCTAATATTGCCAAATATTAAATGGCACGTTTACATTTTTAATGGCTAAAAAAATTAATATAAAAAATAATTTCACTTTTTAATTGTTTAAATCTTCAAAACTGTGCTTGAATTATTTAAAAAACTGTTAAAATCCCGGTCCGGCGGCCACCCTGATATTTCATATAGTTTTAATAATTTTTATATTTCGTGTCATCTTCTTCTCCACTTGATTCTTCAAAATTGTAAATTTATTGTAAAATTTGGTTTGAAAATCGCCCAATTTTCATCACTTGTGGTTCCGCTTTAATCGTATCCAATAAAAAAAGTAGACAACTAGAGTTCTTAAATTCCCGAGAATTTATGATTTTTAACAATATTTTTATTGTTAACGTTATATCAACGGCTGCATATAAATTATTGTCTAGCTTAGGAATATTCAGGAATTTAAAATATGCAAAACAGTAGCTTACTAACTATTTAACAGCATTATCCTTGTACTACACACTGGGTATCAGAGACCCAACGAGCTCTACGATTTTTCTCAGTTTGTCTACGTTTTTTTTCAAGTATTTTTTTCAACTACTTAAATTAATTCTAAGGCTTTGGAGATATATTTTTCCCATTTTGTGTTGCTTCAACACTAATGATTTTTTTTAGCCAAAAATATCTAAAGGTGTATTTGGAAGTGTACTGTTTAAGGGTTAAATAAGAAAGTTATTTAATAGCAAGCGCTAATCCTTTTTTAAATAGTTACCTTGAAGGTATAATGGTGGTCAGTTTTTTTATACCGGCCGCCGGTTGGTATCTCAACATATTAGTAAGCATTCTCGTACAACTAGGATTCTCTTCATCATCCGAGTTATAAATATCATCTTCATCGCACTCACTTCCATAACTATAATCCTCATCTTCCTCGTTTAAAGTTTTTTCTGTTAATTTTGACACTACTTCCTGTCAATACAAGTAAATTAGAATTGTAAATCTGTGCCAAATTATTTAATCACTCATTCATTTTTATTTATTCATTTATTTATTTATATAGCATGGGATAAAGAAAAAAGACTCACGGGCACGGATGAACGTTCTTTAAAAGCTTCTAGAATATCTTTTTCTCGAAAACCCATGTAAAGTAATTGCAAAATCCTCACACGAATCAGTTCTCGATGAATGTGTGGATCAGCCTGACTAAAATTGTACGCCTCGTCCAAATACTTTTCTGCCTCTTCAAAATTCTGCATGAAAACGAGTAAACCAATTACTACATTACTGCTGAAAATTGTGAGAACGACTGGCGCCGCTGCTCAAAATTACTGCTAATTTTCAACTCCGAACAGTCGGTCAGAAATCCTGATAAGAGGACTCACAGTCTCTACTGTAATTCAATATAGGGACTAAAGGGTTGTTTTTTTTGCTCTCAAAGAGTAACAAATTTAGGATAAATTCAAAATATTTTAGAACAATTCAAGTTACATTCTAAAAATTCAAATTAATTGGAAAAAATGTTTTAAAATAGAAAAAATTCCACTGATTTCCGTGAAACTTCAAGGGAAAATTAAAAAAATCAAAGGAATTTAAAACAATTTGAAAATGTGAAAAAAAAACTTCATTGAATTCAGTAACTTTGAAAGAAGCTTATAAAAATTCGAGGGAATTCAAAGAATTTGATGAAATTAATATTAATTAAATAATTAATTGAATATTATATAAAACTTAATTAAAACTTTTTAAAACTCAAGAAAATTCACCGAATTAAGTAGAATTAAATTAATTTAGATTAATTCAAATAAATTAAAAAGAATTTAAATGAATTTCGACAATTTTAAGAATCGAAAAAGATTTGATATATTACAATATATTTTGAGTGAATTTATAGAAATTTAAAAAAATTGGATCAAACTCATAAAAAATCAAATGAATTAAAAAAAAAAAAACTATATTGAATTCAGTAATTTTGAAACGAGCTTAGGAAAATTTAAGGGAATTCGAAGAATTTGATGAAATTAATATTAATTAAATATTATATAAAATTTAATTTAAAAAATTAAATTAAAACTTTCTAACTCAAGAAAAATATCACCGAATTAAGTAGAATTGAGTGAATTTAAAAGAATTTAAATTAATTAAAAAGAATTCAAATCAATTGAAACAATTATAAAAATCGAAAAAAATTTGATTTGTTACAATAAATTTTAGGTGAATTTAGAGAAATTTAAATGAATTAGATGAAATTCATAAAAAATCAAGCTGAATTTTTAAAAAATCAAATGAATTTGAAACAATTTGGAAATTTGAAAAAAAAACTTCATTGAATTCAGTAACTTTGAAATAAGCTTAGAAAAATTCAAGGGAATTCAAAGAATTTTATGAAATTATTATTAATTAAATAATTAATTAAATATTATATAAATAAATTAAATAAAAACTTTTTAACCCAAAAAAATCACCGAATTAAGTAGAATTGAGTGAATTTAGAATAATTCAAATAAATTAAAATGAATTCAAATGAATTTCGATAATTTTAAGAATCGAAAAAAATTTGATTTATTACAATAAATTTTAAGTGAATTTAGAGAAATTTAAAAGAATTAGATGAAATTCATAAAAAATCAAGCTGAATTAAATAAAAAAATCAAATGAATTTGAAACAATTTAGAAACACGAAAAACCTTCATTGAATTCAGTAACTTCAAAATAAGTTTAGAAAAACTTAAGGGAATTCAAAAAAATTGATGAAATTAATATTAATTAAATAATTACTTAAATATTATATAAAAATTAATTAAATAAATTAAATAAATTCTTTTAAAAACTCCAAAAATTCACCGAATGAAGCAGAATTGAGTGAATTCAGAAGAATTCAAGTAAATCAAAAAAATTAAAAGAATTCGAAAGAATTTTAAAGAAATGAGGGTGAATTTAAAAAAAAGCTTCAAATTTTTTAATTCCTACTAATTTTTAACAATGAATAAAAGACTGACGAATCAAACAAAAAGTTTGTTCAAATATACTGAAATGAGTAAAGCTAAATGAATTTAGAGGAATAAAAAAAAATCAGAATAAATAGAAATTCAGGACGAATACCAAATGAATTTCAAAAAATAATTTCGAAGATCTTAAAATATTAGAAACGCAAAAAGGACCATCTCATTTCTCGTAAAAAAAGGATCTTTGTTTCTGCCCTATTTTACGGTGTTTCAAAGTTAGCAGCGTTGTTTAGTACTAAGAATTAATGAAATGCAATCATCTTGCGATAAGTCTTAGCCCTTAAAGTGCGTTGTGGGTGTCAGATACCCCAAGCAATTTTCAAACTCTTATAAACCATACTTAATTCGAAAAAAATTGAGCAAGTGACGCCATCTAGCGTCAGTTGGAGACACTAACTGTAAGTAAAATCGTTTAGAATACTGCTTCAAGCGTCAGTCACCTAGTGTGCATTTAGTGAGTGAAAAAGTAATTTTGGAGCAAATTTTGTTGTTGAAATTTTATTGAATTTTGTTTGCTTTCTCACGTAAGTGAATATGAAGTGAAATAATTTTTTTTCGATTACTTCACACTTTTTTTTGTTTGTAGATGGCTTACGAAAGCTTATACAAGTACACTATTGCAAAAGTATAGCCATACATTTTCAGGTTAGACTGGTAAAAATTGCGTGAGTTATGAATTTATAAGTAAAATCCCCATTTTCTCACTTCTTTTTTTCAATAATTTTTTTAACAAACTTTAAATTAATAAATGGCTTTAAAATCAACCCTACCTTTTAAAAGATACCTTAAACTATATCGGATAATTTTTTTGTTGCAGAATATTCAATAGGGGTTAAACAATACATAATTAAATACACTGGGGTATTAAACACCCACAATGCACTTTAACGTGATTTTTACCATGTATGCACTTTCAGGGTTAAGTATGAAGCAAAAGTGTTCAAATTGAAATTAGATTGTTCTTTAAATGACACTTTTAGCCTGGAACTATTTGATCAACTTAAAAATAAAATATACGCACTTGCAAACCACAGAGCGCCTGACCACAGCGAAATTTGGCTTTGAATAGCTCATCCCTCTCACTAGTATACTTAATAACAACTTGTGCGTCTTTCAGTGCTCTGCAAGTAGGTATAAATATGATTAGAAAAAGCATGCTGAAAAATTCTAGATAAGTGCTGCAATTGAGATTTGAGAGCGATTTGGTCAATCAGCACTGAAATTTGACAACTACTTACAAGTTATAGGCGCCTAATCTTAAATAGCAGAAGCTACGATTGAGAAAGTGTCGTAAATCGTAGGTATTGATGAGAATAGCCTCTGATAAAAATTGTACAGCTTGCGATATGTTCTCAGACATAATGAGCTTGTAGGCCTCCTTTCCCAGAGATACCGCCTCATGATATTCGTTGCCGGTCGCTCTCGGCCGCTTTATCTGTAACATTTTATCCTCAAATTCACAAATTCAATATTAGGCATTAGGCCCGGCTAAATTGGATGAAACATTTGCTCATAGTTTCATGAAAAATCAAGAAAAGGCGGTAATCGCAAATGTTAATTTACTATCTTTTGTCGCTTTTGCCTGTATCTCATTCCCCGGATGAATTTCCTACTATTTTCTTAATTGCCAGACGATAGCATTAACCCTCAAACGGTACACCCCAACCGAGCATGCATAAACGGTACACTAGTGCGAATTGGTTTGTTTGCAATTTAATATTAAATATTTAATATGTTGAACATAAAATAAACAGCTAGCATATATCACACATATTTAACATATATATTTAATATATATGGGGATAATCCGCTTCAGCTGCGTTTCCGTAAATGCCAACAAAACGAAAAAACTTCAGGTGCGAATTCGGACCAATGTACTGTTTGAGAGTTTAAATAAGAACTTTATCCTAACTTTTAGATCAGTCTTTAAATAGTAAATACTTCGAGTTCATTTTTGCTACAAAATACTTCCATTTAAGTTTCTAACATTTTGAAAAACATCAAAATGGAACAATGATGAATTTAATATATGTGGGGATAATCCGCTGCAGCTGTGTTTCCGTAAATGCCAACAAAATAAAAAAACTTCAGGTGCGAATTCGCACCAGTGTACCGTTTGAGGGTTAATATAAACTGTAGGGAAGCAGACAAACACTTCCCTCGTGTTCAAGATACAGAGTCGAGTCAGCATTAAACTTTTTAAAAGAACTGTAATTTGTAATTTTTTAATTTTTCTTTCACAAGTAGAGGTCGAGAGATGCGGCAAAGACGTTTTTAAATAAAATCGATATATGGCATTTTCAATAAAACAATTGAATTTTCATCCAAAAAATTGATAAATTTTCTCTCGAAAGAGATAAATTTGAAAACCAAATTAAGAATTTTCAACAAAAGAATGGAGTTTTTAAGCCGAAAATTGTTACAAAGAGATGAATTTTGAATCCAAAAATAAAAATCTTTAACTAAAGAATTGAGTTTTATACAAAACCGCTCATCGAAGTAGTTAAATGTTCAACCAGAAGACGAATTTTCAACCAAGTGCATTCATTTATAACTAAAAAGGGTCCATTTAAAAAAATGGAATACTTACATTTGCAGTTTAAAACAATATACTTTCCGATCAAAAAACTACTTTCAGAGAGGTTAATTTTTAACTAAAATCATGAATCATCATTTTTTAAAGGATATCATTGCCTTTGGGCATGGTGAACACACAAAAAAAATAAAAATAATGTTACATATTTACTTTTTACTCGGATAATTTTTTTCAATATTATTACTCAAACTAAATATACAAACGCAATTTATTGTCTCACTTTCTATTTCATTCATAACTTTGAGAGCGACATATCATTACCATTAGACATAGTATACACAAAAAAAAATAATGAAAATAATTTTACACATTTACTTTTTACTCGGAACTTTTTTTTTCAATATTATTACTCAAATTAAATATACAAACGCAATTTATTGTCTCATTTTTTATATTCATAACTTTGAGAGCGATATATTATTGCCTTTGGACATGGTAAACACAAAAAAATAAAATAATTTTAAACATTTACTTTTTACTCGGATAATTTTTTTTCAAAATAGTCAGACAAACTAAATATACAAAAGAAATTTATTGTCGCATTTCCTATTATATTCTGAAATTTTAGAGCGATATATCATTGTCGTTGGACATGGTGAACGCCAGGAAAAAAAATGAAAATAATTTTACACATTTATTTTTTACTCGGATAATTTTTTTTCAAAATAGTCAGTCAAACTAAATATACAAACGCAATTTAGTGTCTCACTTTCTATTTCATTCATAACTTTGAGAGCGACATATCATTATCTTTAGACATAGTAAACACAAAAAAAAATGAAAATAATTTTACACATTTACTTTTTACTCGGAACTTTTTTTTCAATATTATTACTCAAATTAAATATACAAACGCAATTTATTGTCTCATTTTTTATATTCATAACTTTGAGAGCGATATATCATTGCCTTTGGACAAGGTAAACACAAAAAAATAAAATAAATTTAAACATTTACTTTTTACTCGGATAATTTTTTTTCAAAATAGTCAGACAAACTAAATATACAAACGAAATTTATTGTCTCACTTTCTATTTCATTCATAACTTTGAGAGCGACATATCATTACCTTTAGACATAGTAAACACAAAAAAAATGAAAATAATTTTACACATTTACTTTTTACTCGGAACTTTTTTTTTCAATATTATTACTCAAATTAAATATACAAACGCAATTTATTGTCTCATTTTTTATATTCATAACTTTGAGAGCGATATATTATTGCCTTTGGACATGGTAAACACAAAAAAATAAAATAAATTTAAACATTTACTTTTTACTCGGATAATTTTTTTTCAAAATAGTCAGACAAACTAAATATACAAAAGAAATTTATTGTCGCATTTCCTATTATATTCTGAAATTTTAGAGCGATATATCATTGTCGTTGGACATGGTAAACACAAAAAAAGAATTTCATAACCTGAGACTGGTTTGGTGACGTGACCCTCGTAGAAGAGGCCCTTAAGGACCTTAACTGAATACAGAGTATGATAGAGGGTATAAGGACCGTCTCTAAGTCCTGGGGAAGTTTTTTAAAACCAGAAATTAAGAAAAAATCTCTCAATATAATGAGGAAAGAGTGTGAAGTCTGGGATGTGGTTAAATGCAAGCCAAGAATACCCTCTCCAATGGATAACGATCTAGTTTCACACAGTAAAGCCCCAGTCGAGGCGTCCCGCATCTCACGACCTAGCTCTCCTTCTAAATTTCCATACTTTGAAACTAAACAGCTTTCATCGCAAAAACGCTGAAATAATAATCAAATTTGCTCACCTTCTTTACAGTGAAGTCAAAGTCAGGATCAAGGATCGGTTGCGCACTCGTTCCCGGAATAACTGGAATTGCTTTAGATTTAGCAGATGTCTTCTCACCATTAACAGGAGCAGGGACAGGAGCAGAAGCAGAGACAGGAACAGGAAGTTTGAGCACAGGTTTCTTCTCAACCGGTTTTTGCTCGACAACAACAGTTTTCTTGCTAGCTTTCGCGGATTTCTCCTCCTTCTTAATCAAAACCTTCTTCTCATTCTTCTTGAGAGCATTACTGACAAAGGCTGGAATGACACTGCTGGATAAATCAATGTCCGCAGAGGCTTCATTGTCTTCGCTCTCACGATCATCAATCTCATCCTGCGCAGATTCCAGACTCTCTGCTTTCGACTCCGATCTCGACTTGTCCTCATTAGTGAGATCCGGCTCCTCCTCTTCTGGAACTTCTATCTCTTCACCGTTCTCTTCCTCGACCGCCCTCTCCTGCTCCTCCTCCTCCTCCTCCTCCTCCTCTTCCCCCTTTTCCTCCGAATCCTTCTGCGTGACCCTCTTATCACCCTTCTCCTTTTTCTTCTCCTTCTGTCTCTGCTTTTTCAGTTTTTTCTTCGACAATTTCTGCTTTCCCGGGGTAGGCCCGCCTTTTGAAGCTTTCACTTCCGGCAGGTGATAAATATTTTTATTGTTGTTGCTATTTGTGGTTAAAGGTGGTGTTACTTTTTTAGAAGACTCCTCAATCCTTCGCTCAATTTTCGGCAGCTCAATCCTGAAGCTTTCTATTTTATTATATGATTTGAGTTGATCGACTGGCTTTTTAGCTGCTTTAATTTCGGGAGCTTTTTTCATGGAAGTTACTCCTCCAGTGGGTGTCACTACAAGTAAATTATTCCAAGAATTTGCTGTGTTTTTTTTCTTTGCCTGTTTCGAGGTGCGATATTCCTCGAGTTCCTCGTAGAGGCAAACATAAATTGTGTCGTAGTCGCAGACGTAGGCCTTTTCTTCCGTAACTGTCGACTCAGCCGAAGATTCATACGAGTCGTCATCGTTGTAGTAATCATCCTCGTCTTCAGATTCATAATCGTTATCAAATGCTCTCGTTTTCTCAATAAATGAATGGATCGCTTCGTTGATTACGTCCATATTGAAATCTTTCATTACCAATATGTTTTCTCAATTTATCAACTGAAAAAAGACCAATATGCTCTATGGTTTTCAACTATCTACAAGCCAGCACGGAAAAATAATCATTTATTCAGGTGTAAACTTTTTTTCAGAATGCAGGGTGGCCATTTTAATCATAGCGAACATTCCCGGTCATTTCTCGTTTCGCAAACATTTTTCACGGCCAAGAATTTTTCCATTTGAAGTAATCAAAACTGAGCTGCAAATTAAAGCACTCAAAGTGAAACTTTTGAAATTTTAAGTTTTAAAACTTCAATAATTTACAAGTATAAAATGGAAGGTTCTTACACTTTCCCATTTAACAAGTTTAAATAAAAAGAAAATATTCTGCCAATTGAAAATGACATAGAAAAATAGGTTTTCATGTCATTTGTTAATCTGGCGCCATATGTTCCATTTTCTTGAATTTGGTACGTTTTGTTAAACCGCAAATAAGTCGCTGGGTATTTTACACCCAGTATGCCTTTCAAGGGTTAAATATTCTCTCTAAATTAATTTTGCAAAATAAATAATAATTTTCAATAACCTAGAAAATGGTTTTTATTCTTTTGAAGCCTTTCAAAATTACAAAAAAATTTCAATTTAAATGTTTAATAATATACAAGTATAAAATGGAAGGTTCTTACACTTTCCCATTTAACAAGTTAAAATGAAAAGCAAATATTCTGCCAATTTCGAATTTGTAACTATTATTAATTGATACAGTTCAAAGATTAGATTAAGTTCCAAAGATATAAATTCACTTTATCACATTCAATTCTCTAAATTGAAGAATCAATAAATGCATTTAAAAATTTACAAAATTCTATCTTTTTGAGCGAGAATCATTAAAAATCGAACGATTACATTTTTTTATAAACGGAACACTTTTTAAATTAAAAGTTATTTTAATTTTAAATAGTTTAACCCTCCAACTGCTAGTATGGGTCCCAAGGACCCGGACATTTTTTTTCAGCAGAGTTTCTTTTCCAAACGTGCTATCATTTTATTCAAAATATTTATTATACGCAATTAATTTTCATATCTTTTTGAAAAACTAATTATTGCGAGACTCTGGGCTACAATCTGAAGAAGAAAAATATAGCCAAGTCTACTTAAACCGGAGATATTTCAGTTTGAAGTTTGCTCGGGTATGCTGAACCCAACCTTGGCGCAACGGAAAATTTCGAGGTTCTAGCACTTAAGGGTTAAAAATCCTTAAAATGCTTCAAAATATTATTTCAAAATCTTGAAATATTTACATGTTGTTTGACATTTTTAAAACTTTAAATTTGTTCAGAACTTCTAAAAATCTTTTAAAATTATTCGAATTTTTCCTAAATATTTTTTTAAAATCCTGCAAAAGTGAATAAATTTTCTTAGAATCTACCCCATTCAATTTTGTTAACTTTGTAAATCTTTCTAAACCTTTTTAACCCTTAAAGGGCCCACTTCCATAAAATTACATAAAGAGCATACTGGGTGTTTCATACCCAAGGGTATTTAAACGTGTGCTGTGCCGACGGTATTGAATAGTTTTTTACAAGAAAATTAAGTATGATGTTTAATCTATCTAGTTTAAGGAGAAAAAGGTTTCATAGAGTTTTTGAAATTTAAAGTGGTTAAAAAATTTTTAAATTACTTCTTTCACTCTAAAATTCCTAACTTTTTAAGTTTTTGATATTTTTACTTAAAATTTTACTTGAATACTTCCGAGATACGGCGCTTCAAAAATAAAATTAGTCTTATTATAAATTCGTTCCAAAGAAGGTATTTATTCTAAAAAATAAAAGTTTCAATTCAATGAACAATGAAACACCATACTTTGCGTGATTAAACGATTTTATTGATCTTAAACTGCGTATAAAAATTATAAAAAATCAAAATTATCTAAAAATGACATAGAAAAATAGGTTTTCATGTCATTTGTTAATCTGGCGCCATATGTTCCATTTTCTTGAATTTTGTACGTTTTGTTAAGCACAAATAAGTTTCTGGGTATTTAACACCCAGTATGCCTTTTAAGGTTTAAATATTCTCTCTAAATTAATTTTTCAAAATAAATAATAATTTTCAATAACCAAGAAAATGGTTTTTATTCTTTTGAAGTCTTTCAAAATTCCTAAAAAAATTCCAAATTTGTTTGAAATCTGCCAAAATCTATATTTGATTTCAAATTAGGCCGTGCAACTATTTCCACCGAAATTTTGGTACGAATAGCCGGATTTTTTCGGAACACATAGACTTTTTACTTTATTTGAAATCATTTGAAATTCTTAATTATTTTGAATTTTTTTCAAAACTTCTAAGCATTTCTTCAACTAACTTGACATTTTTCTAAGAATAATAGGTTTTTAATATTTAATTTATAATTAATGATACTAAATGAATATTTCTAAAAATTAAAGAATCGTTCATTTTTTTTACTTGACAAATTCAAAATTGAAAGGTTTAAAAATTTAGTATTTTAAACTGAAATATTTGAAATTTAATAAAAGCCTTTGATTATAAATATATTATTTTGAAGTTATTTTAAAATTCAGAATAATTTACAAACATTCTTTTTCCGAAAACTTGTTTATTCAATAATTCTTGAAGTACGATTTAATTTTAAAAATCATGAATTAATTTATATTCACAGTTAATTTACTAAAAATGTTATTTTATCAAAAATCTTCAATTTCAAACGCTTCTAATTTTTAAATCTTTAAAAAAATAAAGAATGAAAAATTTTTAGAAAGACATAATTTTTGACGGTTTAATAAATGCATGGGAACCCATAGGATATAATTTTCTTGTAAGTCAATTTGTTTAATAAAAAAATTGGAAAATAGTGTTATTGAAGGTAAAAAAAAATTCCTTTTGCTAAAACTGTAATTTAATAATTTAGAAATGAGATATTATCGAGAATATTAGATTGACCGCTAGTAACCAAAAAGTTTACAATAAACATTGTTATAAGTAATGCTTCTGACAAAATATTTTAATTTGATTTTTTTCAGATTTGGCTTTCCCTTAATTAATTACTACAGATGTTTGCTAAAAATAATTCTTCATAATATTTAGTGAAATATAACAATTAAAATTTTCATACAAAATTTGTTAAACAAATTCAAAATTTTGGCACTCTTGCGTAAATAAAAGTTTTTTTTTGCGCTGAAACTGTTTAATATTATTGTAAGAATGACTTGTAACCACAAAAATGTTAAAAAGTTAAGACTGACTATTGTTATAAACAATTCGTGTCGCAATATACTTAATGGTTAGAAATGAAAAGAAATTTTACACATAATTTTTGGCCACTACATCGTAATAATATAGTGAATAATAAAAAAAATGCAACAAAATCCTCCACCTTTGTTTAAAAATGAACAAATACTAAAAAATTGGGAGCGGTTAAGTACGAAAACACTCATGAATTCAGAAAAGTTCCGTAAACTGGATTAAAATTCTATATTTGTATGTTTTTAAAATTATTTTGAATGTTTTTTTCATTTTACCGGAACAAACGCGAATGGAGAAAAAAAAGCAAAAAATTCGCATATCTCATTTTTTATCATTGTTGAAAATTGGCCGAGAATACGGGTACGGAAATTTTGGTGAAAATAGCCAGATGTTTTCGGTAAGTGTAAAAAATTAAACCGGACTGAATAAGAAATGTCAGTAAAATTAATCTAAAAACGACAAAAACACTTCATTTTTTAAGTCTATCCATTGTATTTTACTTACCGAATCGTAATCAGAATTAAAGAAATCCTTGGGAAATTGAAGGATAGTTTAAAAAGTTGACATGCCTCATGCCGCACGAGAACAACGCAACAACGGTCACTCGCGAAAATCGCAAGTATAACTAAAGAAAGAAATACGTAAATATTTCATAAACACAAAAAAATTATAGACTTTATGAGAGAAAATGTTTTACACTCCACACCAAATGTCTCTTGTAACTATTGAACACTGTGAAAGAACAAAGAAATCTTTATCTAAGAAAAAATTTCATTTCTACAAATGAACTGAGATAGACCCTTGACAATTATTTAATAAAAGTGTCTTCTTCACGCTTTATGCTGGTCTCTTGCTTTACGTACGAACATCTACACAATAGAAGTGTCCATACAAAAAAAATCAGAAAGGAGTCGTAGTCGTGGAAGAAAAAACGTTTTAAGTTGAAATCACCCAAAATTTTGCTTAAACTTCTCAAACCATATGGCGACTGTAACTGTAACCACTGTAACATACGCAATTCGCGGTGGGCACGGCCTACAGAGGCGCTGCAGTCGCATCCATATGATCGGGTCACGTGGTTTGAAAGCAGGCTGGTTTGAATTTTTACACTGTGACGTCTCCTAATAATTAATATTATTTAAATAAAAAGAATTTCAAATTGACGTGAGGTACCTGAAATTATTAGAAATTTTTAAGTTTGTGCATGGAACATTTAACTGTCGCAATATGACAGAAGGAGAAGCGGTTTTAAAAGCAGGACTAGTAGTGCTTTTGTTAGTTGCACTGCAAGGACCGGTAATAGAATGAAACTTACAGGTCTATGTTGATATAATCTATTATATACTACTTTCTGAAATGTAACTGATAATAAATTTTAATAATCAGGAAGAAGTAGCTAATCTTGATATCTTGTGTAAATTCGTGACATCTCTTAATCGAACATTTTGAATTTATTGTGAAATCTTCGTAATTATTATTTTTAAATATTTCTAGAATATTAAATCTATCAAGTTCACAATATTTTAAATCTCCATTCAAAAGTTCATGTTTTTATGGTTAAAATAATAATTAACAAGTGTTCATAAAATGCAGAGATTACAGTGATTCAGCAGCTCAATTTTAGGGAAAATGGGGGATTTTTGCTTCGAAAAAAGGGATTTTTGTAAAAAGGACGAAAGATTTTTCCTCAAAAAAATGTTAGCGTAATCAGCAAAAGTTAATACATTTATCACTTTTATAAGAAACTACAAATTGCCATAACAAATAAAATTATATTATGATCAGTCGCGAATTAAAAGTTGATAATGTTAATTAAATCACATCAGATGTACATTTTTTCTACTTTTTTTCGCGGAAATAAAAAAAGCTAATATTTTAGGGGACAGTTGAATTTCCAACAAAAACGTTAATTTGCGGCCAAGAAAGATAAGATTTCGACCAACAAAGATTATTTTTTAACAAAATAGTTACTTAATTTAAGATTAAACCAATATATTTCACTAAACTCCTAAAGTTGACACCACTTTTAATAAATATTGCCCGTAATTATTCCACATAAACCGCACATTTCACATGTGAACAAATTGGACGAGACTGTTTATAAAGGTTTGCCGAGTAGCCGCCAGGCTTCGCATTTTCGTGCCCAACGCGAATGGGGATTAGGGGCCGTTTCGATGTCGAAAATTCAACGAACTTCTTCTTTGTTTCGACAGATTAGAAGAGGAGGTCCGTTCGATTTTCGACACGGCCCCGAGTTAAGTGCAGTAGAATCCGTACAGACACGAAGTATATAATAAAAGGGAGACCCAGTGATCCCAACTTTAGCTATCTACGACTTTAGCATGTGAAATTCCACTTCTTATCCCTGACTACGTAAAGTGACTGCGCAGCCAGGATGAACCCGATTGAGTTGAACCGATTTTCAAGTCACAATTTTAATTGCAAAAGTATTTACTATAGAATAGAGGCAACACCGATGATACAAAAATGGTATATTACTGGGAATGGAATAATATTAATTTTAAATCCAATATACTTTGATATGTTCATAAACAAAAGAAATAATAAAAAATTTCAGACTTTAAAATTTTCACGTCCCATAATATTGGGATCTGAAGAACTCGAATACGCCACCTGGTGACAGAATCGGAAAGCCATGGGCATAGGTCAATTTTGATGGGAAGTGTAGGCGAATATACGTATATAATTATTTAAAAGGTTTTACAGTGTTTTTTTTACAGTGAAAACGGGGAAAAAACAAAAAGTGATAAATAAAAGGTTACGAATAAAATAAATCAAACTTTATCAATAGAGTTTTCGCCACGAAAATCGAAAAGCAAAGTGTTTTGTTGCTCTTCTACTGCTCGAAAGCATGAAACTGTTCGGATTTTTTGAAATATAAATAAATTCGTATTTAAAAAGAATTATAAAAAATCTTGTCAAACGGATTTTCAAGATTGTTCCACAGTCAATGAAAAAGATTGAAGAAAAAGTTATAATCATCATCAAGTATTTATCGTTTTTATTTTTCAATCATTTTTGAGCATTCCGAAAGAAAATAATCAAAGTAGGTTCTGAATAAAAATATTATTTTAGGTACAAATATATCAACATACTCTCGAATCTAAAAAAAGTGACTATTGATTTGTCATTTCAAGCTGATATCAATTAAATTTTGCATTAAAATGTCGATAATTAATATTACATTTTAAATGTTTTTGAGCGGAAAAAATTGAAGAATTTATTATTCAGACAATGAGAGTTCTTAACTTCGAAGTTTGCAAACAAAATACAATAATACAAACCGAAGTTTCATTTTCCACCTCTTTTCCGCAACATAGAAGGTGTCTTGCATGTAAAATTCTTTTTCCTTCTACGACATTTCTACATGCCGGTTTAGATTTTGTGAAATTACAAATTTGAGCTATTGTTACTTTAATTTTTAAGATTTAAGACTTAAGTATTCAAGTATAAAGGTCGGGTGATCCGGTCTTCATCGTCAGTTAACTTCAACTCGCTGAATGCTGAGTGGAAAGCAATGTAGAATGTACCAAAAATGCATCGCAGACTAAACTTTATATTTGGTGTATCTTCGTAATGAATAATAATTACTATAATTTTATTATTTTATTAAACTATTTTTCAAATACATTTATATTGAAAAAAATAGTTTTTACAGAGATATTAGCAAAATAGGGAAAAAATTGAGCGAATCCCTTGCATTCGGTCCATTATTTTCCCCTCAGCAAACAACGAAGTGAAATTAGCTGTTAATTGAAATGAAAATACTAAGGGGACTGAATGCCATGCCTTTGGTTCATTGTTCTCCCCTCAGCACTCAATAAAGTGAAGATAGCTGATGTTTAAAGTGAAAATTCCTAATTGAAATTGAAAATGTGTCTCAATTCTCTGCAGAATAGGGCTATTCAGCGCAGGAAAATTCGACCGCAAATACTCTTTTGACACATACGTCTCGTTTCACCACCACGAACCTCAGCTGTAAGAGGGAGACAGAACTTATTCGCGCTGAGTGAGGCGGCGTAGTGGTGGAAATGAGACATCTTGCATATGAGTATTTGGGACCAAATTTCCCCTCGCTGATGAGTGAAGACCCCTGCCCTAGAGGATCTCTAAGACATCTAAAAACTATCCAAACGGGTTTTGGATCCATTTTAATCGAACCTTACTGATACTTAAAGAGTACTATATTCTGCCATTAAATCCCTAGGCTTATCAGAAACTAGTTGAGAATGTAAGTTATAAAAATCTGTTCGCTGCACGAGTACATTCTCATCTCCCGCGCGATCAAAAATATTATTAATACCAAATTTGTAGCTCTTTTTTGAGAAACAACTTTTGTCTTTTATTTCTTTTAGAGCTTGTGTCGTTTGTCAACAAATTTTTTACTTTGTTCTGTTTCACGTTGTTTTTCAAAAACAAAACTGCGCGTTCTATCAAAAAGTGATTGATAAAAAATTTGTAGATTTTTGTCGGGTGAAAAATTTGTTTAAAAATATTTTTGTTATCTTGCATAATTTTACGCAAAATGAAATTTTTATTTTTACATCGTGCGTTATTTAGCTTAAAACGTTTTATTTTTTTCGAATAAAAATCATAAGTATAAAATAGCTGGATAAAAAAGGCATCCTCTCTTTTTATCCCTTAAAAACGCGTGCTAAACTCAATCCAACCTGGTCAATCTTTTAAAAATTATCGTGTCTACTAACCACCCCTACTACAGCTACTACAAACAGACAGACACCTTCGTAAAAATAATTTTTTTTTCTGCCACAGGGTGCAGTCAAATGAAGGTAAATTAGTAGAATAGTGGAACAGTTTCAATCGTGCTCTAATGGTTTTCTCTAATGAGGTGACTGCTAGATCTTATGCAGACACATCATTAAAGAAAACTGTTCCACTATTCTACTAATCTAGCTCCAATGGGACTGCGCCCCCAGGGGCCTCTAAACGTAGAGATTTGATGAAAACTGATAAGTCAAATTTTCCAATACCTTCTCAATAGGAAGAGAATGTAAAAAAAGCGTGTAGTCCGCCAGGGGAAATTGTTTGACGGCACACATTCACATCGAGAAGTCGTCTCTGAATTCATCTCTTGCTGAATCTAGTGAGATCTAGGGGTTTATGGCTAAATAAGTTTATGGCCGTATGCTTGTCAAAGATATTATAATCCTGAAAGTGGCACCTCACTACTGTACATATTATAAGTACCAAGAACTAAAAAATTGCTATTGCTTACATCTGCTCTTAACTAATGGCCATTTTTTAGTTATTGAAACTTATTTTATGTTCGCTAGTGTGTCGTTGCATCTAGGCTTACAATGTCTTTGTGCTTAAGGGTGGCGTCCCGTGATTGCAGAATTGCCCTGCGTTTTGCGTAATACGTCATTTCACTAGAAATTTCCATTAATCACATTATCCTAGTTATTCAGAGAAACACTGTAATTGGCTGAAATGTCTAGTGCTTTGACGCATTACACAAAACGCAAGTCAATTCTGCCATCATGGGACGTCACCTTCAGTTTTGCTAGTCCGTACCATAAATACCTAATCATACCATAATTTTGCCTCATGTACCATGTACCGTTTATTACGTACTATACCTCTTAAATATACCATAATTTTCCATTTCTACCATTAAGGGCATGTGATCCTGAGAAAATTGTCGATTT
>NC_046662.1:1618247-1632224 GCF_010883055.1 Belonocnema kinseyi | reverse complement strand
TCTAGAATAATAAATATTTTGTCTTAAAAATTTGAGAAATGATAGCGAACATGCTAACGGACGTCCCCACACACTTTTTTGTAAGTGATTTCAAAAAAGTTTTAATTTATCAAAATGTGATTATTTTGCATAGCGCTTTGGAAACAGTATCGATTTTTTCAATGTTAGATTCCCCCGGCTTTTTTCCTAGGATAAGAAATATTTTTTCTTCAAAATCTGGGAAATGATAGCGAACATGCTAACGGACGTCTCCGCACACTTTTTTTTGGTTTTTAATCAAAAAATTTTTGATATTGCTAACAGCGTGCGTGTATATTTCGAAGCTATAAATGTTACAATTCACCCGAGTGTTACTTCCAAACTACACAATATTTTTGGCCGAAAACTTTGGACTTACAAATAAACATAGTAACTAATCTCCTAGAACTAACCTTGTTTGCAGCCAATCAAAAAAGTTTATTTCATAAATAATTTCCAGATTATCGGAAAGGCAGAGATGAAAAACGACGTAACCATAAAATAATGCATATGCATAACATTTTTATTTAGCACAATAAATTTTTTTTATTATTATCCCTCAAAAAAGAGTCCGGGGACGTCCGTTATGTTATTTTATAGCATCTGCGAATTCAGTTTTTAAAATTTTTAATTTTTGTGGAAAAAAAGCCGGGGAAACTGTAAGTATCACATGCCCTTAAAACTTTTTAAAATCCATATTAAAGGCATGAAACATATAGCCCATAAGAATGGACAATCTAATAACTATTTGTCCAATCAGACCAAACTGTGAACTGTGATATAGAGTACCTAAGAGTAAGACTGGCTTTTGTAGGACTTAGACAATGATAAAGTAAATATGCTATTATCTACAAAATATATGCATTATTATTTTCTTTTAACCTTCCATTATAAATTAGGTCATTTCTGATATTCATGTGCACTTTATAATAATTATCTATTTTAATTTCAATCATTGTTAATTATACCTGGTTTAAATCGCGCGTCAACAGCGACAAATGAGTTCCGCTCTGTCAGGCAAGCGCAGTAGCTTGACATGCCAATGTTGGGATCACTGGTCTTAGGGTGCTTTCATGACGTTGCAAGCAGACAGCCTGCATGCAGAAGACCCACATGAGTGAAAGAGATGGACACATTCTCTATCTCTCTCACTCTTATGGGTTTTCATGCATGCAGACTGCCTGTTTGCAGAGGCATGAAAGCACCCTTATGGTCTTCATTAATTAAAAGAATAAAACGAAATGATTGGCAAGTTCGTTTATTGAAATTTTGACTTTCTGACTTTTCTGCTGACACTGCGTTCACTGTCTGTTTAGGGCTCTTTCACACGATTGCAGTTCCGGACTTGTGCAAGTCTTTAGTTGTGAAAATAAGAGACTTTTCCGCCAGCGGAAAAATCTCCTAATGGCGGTAATTTGAATGCTTGGTTTTATTTTAATAGAAGATTTAATGTTTTTTAAGTGATAGGCAAATGTATGCAGCTAAAAATAAATATGGAAGAATAACGGCGATGAATAAAATAATTTTCAATGTCTTTAAGAATATTAACAAGCACATTCCAAATCAGCTGATTCACCTCCAAGTCCTGTGTTTATCAGTTTGGGAGTTTCTTATTTTGTATCGCTTTTTCAACAAAATTATATTTTTAGCGCACAAGAGGTAAGTGTTTTTGACATTCGGAACATAATAATTGCGTTTTAAATTTAATAGGCGGAGCCATGCGACCTAATTTCTTATTTGTAAAATGACTGTTAAATTCAATGACGTCAGCGATTTGATTGACTGAAACGGAAAAGTGAGAGTTTGCTACGCCCAACAGAAGGTACGTTAAGCTAGCACCTCCACAATCGAATTTTTGATTTTTTCATAGCACAGAATTTTGGGCTTTTTTGGGCTGCAATAAAAAATTTTGGGCTCCTTTACTTTTTTCAAAAAATCTATTTTCTTGTGGAGGTGCCAGCTTACATTAACCCAACACCTCCACTTCTTTAAATCACTGAATAATAAAAATTCAATTACACCAAATTTTTGGGCTTTTTTTGGGCTCTTAAACTCCGCAACAAAAATTTTCCCCAAACCAACCCTTAACTTCCAAAATTAACCCCCTTCAAAAAATTGAAAATTTTCAGTTATTTATTAACGGGATATTTTGCGGCTTTTTTTGGGCTCGCAGAAAATACCCACTTCGATTTTTGGGCTCCAACCCTTACAGTAAATATTAACCCCATTGTAACACGCAGATATGAAATTGTCAAAAAATAACTTTTATTACATTTTAGAGCTTGACTAAAGTCTCTGATTTTTGGGCTCCTCGAAAATACACGCTACGATTTTTGGGCTTCAACCCTTATCGTCAAAAATCAACCCACGTAGATACTACTTTGTCAAAAAATGAATTTTTCTAGAATTTTTCAATGGAAATACAGTCTCTGATTTTTGGGCACCTCGAAAATACTTGATATGATTTTTGGGCTTCAACCCTTAACGTCAAAAATCAAACCCTCTCTTCCACGTAAATACAACTTTGTCTGCAAATAAATTTTTCTAGAATTTTTCAATGGAAATACAGTCTCTGATTTTTGGGCTCCTCGAAAATACACGTCACGATTTTTGGGCTTCAACCTTTAACGTCAAAAATCAACCCCTCTCTACTACGGACATACGAATTTGTCAAAAAAGAACTGTCTTCAGAGTTTTACGACAGGAATACAGTTTTTGATATTTAGGCTTTCCGAAAATACCGTCTACTATCTTTGGGCTTCAACCCTTAAGATACAAAATTAATCCCTCTCTATAACGTACATACGACTTTGTCAACAAATAATTTCTTTTTGAATTTTACAATGTTAATAGAGTCTTTGATTTTTTGGCTCCTCGAAAATACACACTACGATTTTTGGGAACCAACCTTTAACGTCAAGAATGAACCCCGCTCTGCCACGTGGATACACTGTAAAAAAAGATTTGTGTAAAATTACAAAGTTTCGGAAAATTAAATATTGTATCATTATGGTAAATATCACACATTCCACTGTGTGATTTTACAAAAATATGTGAAATTACATCCTCTAGCGATGTAAATAAAAGGACCCTCGAACAGCAGTGTAATATTACAAACACTCGATGGAAATAAAATTACATTCCCTCAAATTTTTGATTTATAATTAATTAAAAATTTATAATAATAAATCAAACAATATGTGAATACGAAAGCGTCTCTCGTGTTCGTTATTTATCGATGCCTTCATCCTTCAATTTTGGAGCATTTTTATTTTTAATGCGAGGAAATTGACAGCTTTGGTTAACTTTTTTGACAGCTTTTACACAACGTAGACCGAATCCGAGCTATCCCTATTTTGCCTTTTACATTTTCTGCTATTGTAACGGAAAAAAATGCGGATATTCAAAACGTATATTTCATATTTTTTTACGGAATATTTAAACATCAAAAAATATTGATAGTATCTTATGTGTTTTAGGTAAGTGGTAACGTGTCTGGCTTGTGTTTCTACAATCTCCATGAATTTGTACGAATTTTGAGCTTTCGAGTATTTTCGAGGAGCCCAAAAATCAGAGACTGTATTTCCTTTGAAAAATTCTAGAAAAATTTATTTGCAGACAAAGTTGTATTTACGTGGAAGAGAGGGGTTGATTTTTGACGTTAAGGGTTGAAGCCCAAAAATCATATCGGGTATTTTCGAGGTGCCCAAAAATCAGAGACTCTATTTCCATTAAAAAATCATACAAAAATTTATTTGCAGACAAAGTTGTATTTACGTGGAAGAGAGGGGTTGATTTTTGACGTTAAGGGTTGAAGCCCAAAAATCGTAGTGTGTATTTTCGAGGAGCCCAAAAATCAGAGACTTTATTCAAGCTCTCAAATGTAATAAAAGTTATTTTTTGACAATTTCATATCTGCGTGTTTCAATGGGGTTAATTTTTTACTGTAAGGGTTGGAGCCCAAAAATCGAAGTGGGTATTTTCTGGGAGCCCAAAAAAATCCCGTTAATAAATAACTGAAAATTTTCAATTTTTTGTAGGGGGTTGATTTTGGAAGTTAAGGGTTGGTTTGGGGAAAATTTTTTTTGCGGATTTTAAGAGCCCAAAAAAGCCCAAAATTCTGGTGTAATTGAATTTTTATTATTTAGTGATTTAAAGAAGTGGAGGTGCTGGGTTAATGTAAGCTGGCACCTCGACAAGAAAATTGATTTTTTCAAAAAAGTAAAGGAGCCCAAAAATTTTTATTGCAGCCCAAAAAAAGCCCAAAATTCTGAGTTATGAAAAATTCAAAAATTCGATGGTGGAGGTGCTAGCTTAACGGACCTCAAAACAGAGTTTATGAGAAGGCGCGCACAACTGAAAAACGCCAGATTTTGTATTTTCGAAACTGCATATTTAATAATTAATCTGCTACACTTGATAGTGTATAATTGAGTTTTTTGTACTTAGAAACATTGTGTTGTGCTTGAACTTAGTTAATTCATTTGAATTGTTGTTAAATAATAAACTATCATAAATAAGATTAATTGTTAAACGGGAATCGGGACGCCGCGATATAAGCAATTGTGATATGTGACATTGAGATAGTGATGGTGGAAATTAATCTTTAATAAATTGTGAATCATCAACAGTCAAATTAAGTGTTTTTATTTCAAATAAGTGCCTTTAAATGGTTTTCGTTTCAACGAATTAACGGCAACAACGATCCCGTTCAGATGTCCAATCAGAGAGCAGCGGATTGTCGACAGGAAAGCTAGGTGAAATTTGGGCATTACAGTCGTGTACTAAATTTAAAGAGGGCGCCAAATGAACATGGCTGTCTTTGGGGCCAAGTATGAGTTTGGCCGCGAGGCTCGCCAAATAAACATGGCTGCCTTTTTAGCGCGAAGTATAAATTTGGTCGTAGTTCAAATTTGAACATGCATATATTTGATTTCATACTATTAAAATAGCAAATATCGTCAATGGCATCTAAAGAATTCCTTGGAAATAATAAATTAACCATTCTTGCTACTCCCAATAAACAATAACTGAATATAATAAACAAAAAATATATGTACAGAATTAGTCGGCGACTTGAAGAAGTATGTATGCATTAAAATAAGGAATAAATATTCTATATGTAAGGAAAAATTAGAAAACCGAAAGAATTAAAATCCCCTCTATTCGCAAACAAACGAGACGGGAAGATTTGAAGAAGCGAGCTCGAAGCTCATAAACATGTCAAGCTTTTAATGAACTACTCTTCTGTTTTAAATATTTTCTATCTGGTGGGTTAACAATATTTGCCCAAATATTTGCCCTCGCCGGGGGATCGACTTTTTAATTCTCTCGTGAAGATGAACTCTCAATTCTTTGCTGGCCTCGCTATTAATTCTAGGAAATTTTGGAAACTTGATTCGAGAAAATAGAACTTTGAAACTTTTGCTAAAATAATCTAGATGAAGTTATATTATCTCGGATATAAAGTCCCTTTTACATTCGTGAAATTAGTAGCGGTTTTACACCTTGAAAATTAAAGTTCCATTTATATTATAAATTATAATTTTAAAATAGTTGCCAACAAAATTTGAACTATGATCATTTATTTAAATGTGCATTGAATGTAAGAAAGAAAAGACTTTCTTAAATTATAGAACTATTTCCTATTTTGGAACTTACAATAATAATTCAAACCTTTAATAAACAAAAACAATTTGTTCTAAAATTCAGTAAATTCTATTTGTGTTGAACTCCTTTTTGCGACTCTTGAGTTTTATTAAAAATAAGTGAACGGAAGGATGAACTCTGACAACAAATGGTATTCAAGTTGAGAAGCCTACAAGAAAAAAAACTCGATTCCAGCGCTGGAGGCCAGGTCGCAAATCTGAACCAAATCAAACAAAATTTAGCCAGAAATGTTTGTAAATGAATTTCCAAGAGACTCATGAAGCCAATTTTTTCAAAATAATGGCAAACCTGAAATTAACGTACGATAAAACCCTTTAGTTAACATACACACAATTATTTTTACGATCTTCTTGTAAAGTTTTAAGTATTTATTACCATCTAAAAATAAGTATTCGTGAAAAATGAAGAATTTCAGGTGGAATTTACATCTTATAAAGTAAAAAAACACATTTTTTCATCGAAATTTAAAGAAAAAAAACTAATGTACTGTTTATTGTGGCATTTAACAGATTATAAACTTATGTCGCAGCAAAAATGAACCCAAAGTAAGTTTTTATTAATATATACATGAAATATTGACTATCTTCACATAATCAGGATAAAATTTGTCGTTCCATGAATTAAAGAAAGTTCATTTAAGCTTATAATGCATTAAAACTTACATGCCATCGCGACATAATGTGTGTTTTTCTTTTTTGTTAGAAAAACTTTTTTGACAAAAATGTGTTTTTTCACTTTATAAGATGGAAATTCGATCTAAAATGCTTTTCCTGGCGGACCGAACGAACCGATTGGAGCCTCTACAAAGTACTCGTAAAGACCCCATTGGGTTCCCACTCGGTTACATTTGAAAAAATTAAAAAAAAACAGCAAAATCAACTTTTAAATTGTTGAAATTCTGATTCTACGTTAAAATTTGCATAAGAAACTCACGGAGTAATCGTAATACTTTTTCTTGCAGCTAGCGCCACGCAGTGGAAACCTCAGACAACAACGCTGTGATGCAAGTGAAAGAATTTTATTTTAAAAATTCGCGCGCAACATACTACTTGAGCTATTATGGATGCGTTTGAAGTCAACCTCAACAGAAGTTAATGACATTTTCTTTAATTTTTAACACTGCAAAAAAAACAAAAGGAATTGCGATTACTCCGCAAGTTTCTAATAGAAAATTTAACGTAGAATCTGAATTTCAACGGTTTAAAAGTTGATCTTGCTGTTTTTTGAGTTTTTTAAAAAGGAACCGAAGGGGGTCTTTATGGGTACTTTGTAGAGGCTCCTTTCGGTTCCTTCGGTCCGCCAGGGTTGTTTTAGATAAAGATTTATTTTTAGCATTTAAAAATTGTTTTAAACTTGATAAAACAATCGTAAAAACACTTTTATGCACAAATTAAAATTCATCTTTAAAATTGTGCCTACTCTTTCTAGTTCCGGTTTCCAACGCCAGATGGCGAAATGGTCGACTATACCTAATGACACATATATAGTATAGTATAGTATAGTATATATAGTAATATATAATAGATAAATTATCATAATGTTGTCAGGGTGAGAAGTTAAAGAATGATTCAATATGCTTGATACCAATATTGGTTTATTTTGAAGCATTTAACTCAACGAATACGAATTGTATCAAGAACATTATCACATTGCTATATTTTGTATAAATAGCAACGATTCGCCTTTTAACAAGAAAATACAAAATGGCTACTAACAAGTTGCAATAAGTATACCTATACATTATAAACAATACTCGGTATATGTACACGCTCGTATGTACTATGTATATACACTGGGCTTACAAACACATTTTTTATATTCATCATTAATTACGATAAAAATAAAATGATTTTTAGAAAACGACCATCACGTCATAAATGAAACAAAAATAGATTAACATGACTCTCTTCAAGTCAAATCCTTCTCTCAAATATCAAACTTACATTATATATAAAAACATAAATTGTCGAAACTTGCGGTGAAAACGTTCACTACTGAATAAGTAAGTAATTTCAATCATATGAGATTTCGTTTCACTTTTTTTTTCAAGTAAAATAAAAATATACTCAATTGTATTTTTTGTTTGTAATTCACAAAATAATATTTCAATAGACTTGGGATATTAACATCATCCTTTTAATTTTGATTTTTCGCTTTCCAATTTTCCAACTTGGCTTTTATGATTTAGATTCGAGTATTTAAATTCTCCACTTCCGTCGTAAGAAGCCGTATAGAAAAAAGACAAATATAACTAGTTACGTATTATGTGAGCGATTTATAATAAGATGAGAAGTTGCAATTTTAAAAAAATATTCTGGGTCTCGAAATTTGAGATATGGAAGTTGTATGGAAATATATACTTAAATTCTGAGCTATGCTTGATTAGATCTTCTGTTGCGGCGAGATGAACTCGAAAAAAGTGGTCGTGGTTTGTAGAGGTCATCGCTCGAATACCGCTGATTATTCCTCGTCCGACTGCAAACATTCAGTTAAATAATAAGTTTCAGTCAATGGAAAAGTTCATGTGTGTGTGTATTGCTTCGAAAATAAATTAGAATTCTTTTTTTTTCAAACAAGATATGTCATCATAAAATTTTTTTTAATTCGAAAAATCTGCTGTGAAACTTGATAATACATTAAATAGGCTGGACACCCAAAACTCGGAGCAGACGTCGCCACTCCATTTGGCGCACGTTTTCAATAATTCTGTACTGTTCATGGTGATCAGGATGATCAGCTGTTGGCTAAACTGTGCGCACCCGGGAAATTTCAGTGAGTAGCTGCTCGCTCGCCATGAACAATAGAAAATGCTAGAAGACGTCCTAGAGCGATAAAAAGAGGTGGCAAGATCTGCTCTGACTCTTGGTTTCCCACCCTAACTCATTTAGTGCTCTAACAAAAATATAACTGAAAGTTTTCTTGAGATGTTGATACTTACAAATATTTCAATTCTAGGTTTCTTTTAAAAAAAAACTAACACTGACTGCTGCATTTTTCACTATTTATCTTCTTTCGCTGCTCTACTGAATAATGATGCCAGCAATTTATAGTAATCTTTTTATATTGAACCGGAAAAAAGGATGTTACAATCTAAAATTAGGGATTCTCTTCTAGCATCTAGCATGACGAGTTATTATTCTGGAAATTATTATTTTAGAATTTTAGCACCCTGCCAAAAACAAATATTTTAGGAGATCATCAACACAGAGTATTCAAAAAATGACAAAACACAGTAAAACGAGTACACTTGCCGACCGAGAAAGGTTCTGTTTCGTGCTAAGCCACTCAATTCGGTACTGCAAATTCTTAACATGGATGCATGTGTGCAGAGCAGGCGCTCCAAATCTCCATGCCGTTGCCTGTCACAAAGTTTTCGTGGTTTTGGGTAACAAGCCCCAGTACTCACACATTCACCAAGCGTTTGTTGGGGAACACCACTGACGAAAGAGTTGTATGCGTCAATGTAAAGTGTTGCGCCCCGGCGGAAGTGTCATGGTACTTCGTACCCTGAGCCACCAAAACTTTGTAACAAGCAAATGTATCGAGGTTTGGAGTGCCAAGTTCCAAATAGATACCTTTGAGTCAGGAGTCTACACTACCGGCTGAGGATAATACAGACGGCCGGTAACTTAGCGTAGCCCAGAACCTTACCGGGTCGATAAGTCTTCGCGTGGTGGCATAGCTCTACCATTTTAAATAAAAATAACTGTTCTAGATTTTCCTTTGATTTTGAAAGTTATATAAAAAGGAGGCGAGCAAGACTGAAGCAATCTTTAAAACACGTACAAATACACAAAGCTATCGAAGACAGAAAATAACTTGGAGAAGAAAATAAATTACCTTTTTTCCTCTTTAATTGGTTGTCCAGATGTCTTTTCACTGCTTGCAGAAACATCGCTTTCCGGACTGAGAGGCATAACAAAGTTCTCTCCGTTTAAGAGTCCTGGTGGATTAAAACTACTCAGACTAGGCCTCTGCTTTTTTGGCCTTCCCAATTTTCTCCGCTTCAATCCATGTTCCCCTTTCTCATGATGTGCTTCAGTGTCTCCTTCCTTGATGCCATCATTATTATTATTAGCATTTTGTAGCAAAATATCACTCAGAGGACTGGACGATAGTTTTCGTTTCAATTGCGGCGGCGCCATACTTTTCGGCTCAGATTTTTCGTGAGAATTTTCCCCAAAACTCTTCATATCTTTATCAACATTCAATTTTTTCTCGAATGACTCGAGGAATCTTGCAAATCTCTTAGCTCGCTCATTATCTGGCTCCAAGTACAAACAGTCTTCTTCCACTGGTGATATTGCTCTATGATCTTTTTCTTTATACTTTTCATCATCTTCAATATGTTCCTTACTTTTAGACAAATCCTCTTTCATTACTTCCAAATTGTTTTCAGAAACTGTTTCGTTATTCGGACTTTTATTCGATTCTTTTCTGATTTCCGGAGAACATTTTTCACTTAAAGCTAATTTTTCAATTAGCAGATTTCTCATCAAATCTTCAGTAGTTTGCTTTATTCCCATTGATACTCTCAACTCCATTTTTGGCGACAGAGTTTCGTTGGAAGTTTCGTTTTTAGGCTGTATCTTTTCTTCAGATTCGAGTTTAGCCCCTTGTTGATTTGGAAATTCAACGATCTCTTCTTCAGGAATATCCTTCAATTTCTCATCAACTTTCTCCAATTTTTCAAGATTCAAATTCTCCTCAGCTTCATCTTCTAAAGATTTTTTGTCACTAAATATATCATCCTTTTTGTCATTTTCTGATAAAATGCACTCCTCTTTAACAGTCTCGACATCTTTTTCAGAAGAAACGTTTTCTTTTTGTGAGGCATCTTCTCTCAAATTCGTCAAAGATTCTCTCTCGATATTTCGTTCGGCATTCTCAGCTAATTTTTGATCTGACATCATTTCATCCAAAGATTGACGAATGGATCTCTCCATTAGCGATAATTTTGACTCCTTCTTATGACTTTCTCTCAAAATTTGACCTTCTAAAATTATCATCGAGGTTTCCTCTAGAGTCAAACTGTTAATTTCCTCAGAGTAAGGTTCCTCGCATTCCTCGTCCGGAACTTGGATTATCTGGACCCTCTCTTCATCTGGAACTTTGGTTATGTCTTCCTCAGGAAGAGGAGAATTCGACAGACTTTCCTTCCCAGATTCCTCGACTTTCAATTTCTGCACTTCAGACTTGATCACCTTAACTTCATCTTGATCCGGATTTTGCTTCTCCATCCGTCTTCTGATCTTCATAAGCTTCTTGGCCTCGTTGAAATTCTTGGCAAACTTTGGCTTCTTCACTTTTTCGGTAGAAGATGTAGGTGAAGGCGAAGACGAATCTTCGGGAAATGGTCGTTTTTTCAGGGGCAAGACAGCCTCATTCAATGCATTTGTATCTGCATTTGAATTGTCAGTTTTCGAAGAGTTTTCCGACCACACAAGTTGAATATCTTCTCCTGAAGTTGAATTACTTCCCGGATCTTGAGTTTCAAATTCAGTGGTTGCCAATTTACTAGTGTTTCCTTGGGAATCTTCAATTCCATCCGACGTATCGCCACCAGAATTTGTCTTGTTAGTTTCCTTAGTTAATGTCGTGGTCGATTTTTCTGTGGATGTAGTTTTTTGAGAACTCTTACTATTCGAACCATTGGATCCATCTCGGTCAGTGGATCTTCTGTCGTTTGAGTTCTTTCTCAAACTGGAGTGATCGTCCTTGGATTTTTTCTTTTCCTCCCTCTGCTTCTTCTCTTTTGACTGACTCTCGCTCTTGGAATCTTTTCTGCTTTCTGATTTCTCACTCTTCCCATCCCTTTTGGCTCGTGATTCCTTCTCACTCCTGGAACTTCTGCTTTTGCTGTCTTTAGAACTGCGATGATCGTCGCGTTTCTTGTCTTTGTCTTTGGACTCATTAGATTTTCGCGAGCTTTTCTCGTGACGATCAGAACTTTTCGAGGTTCTGTGATCCTTTTTGTGATCCTTCTTGTCTCGGGAAGAATCTCTCTTTTCTTTCGAATCTTTAGTCTTTGAATCTTTATTTAACTTTTCCTTCTCCGTCAGCTCTTTCTTTTCTCGCAACTCTCTGATTTTTTCTTTGTAAATGTCTTTCAGATCCTTAAAGATATCTTGTACCATTTCTTGCTTCTCTGAATCTCTCCTCTCTGAATCTTTCTTCTCATCCTTTTCCTTTCTATCTTCCTTTTCCTTCCTCTCGTCTTTGACCTTTTTCTCTTCCTTCTCTTTTGTTTTCTCCTCTTTCAGTTTCGTTTTTTCTGAACCTTCTCGAGATTGGTCTCTGTCATTCGCACTCGATTTTGAATGCCTCGAACTGCTGCTAGAACTGCTTTGCTTCTTCCTGTCCCTATCTCTGTCTCTGTGTCGTTTTGAATCTCTTGACTCGCTTTTAATTTTCGGAATCTTCGATTTGAAAGATTCGTTTCTATCCTTCCCGTCTTTGCTCTCGCTCTTCTCCCTCAAGCTATCAGCCTCGTCACGAGAATTCTCTCTGGAAGAAAAACTCTTGAGACTCTTCGAATCTTTTTCTTGGGAGCTTGCTTTACTTTTAATACTTTCAAAATTAAACTTGCTCTCTTTGTACTTCCCTTCCTCAACATCCCTGATGGCTCGGAAATTATCCCTCGATTTATCCTTGCTGTCCTCGTTCGCAATCGGAAAATGGGAAGAAGCTTGATTCGAGGATCCGAAATCGGTGACGATTGATAATCTAGAGTTGGAGGACACTTTACTGAGCTGGGAATCTTGATCGTGATTGCTCAGATCAAAGTGGTCTCTCGAAAATTCATTGGAGTAATCCGGACTTCGCGACCTGTGACTTGTTAGTTCTGAAATTCCAGAGAGATGAGAGTCGTTGGAGAGGTTTGATTCGTTTAAATTCATTATATCAATTGGCTCGAATTGGGGACTCTCTTCCTCCTCCTCAGTCTTGTCATCTGACCTGAACGAGATGTTCAGATTCGATGTGGAAGCAGTCTTTGTAAGCGGTTTCTCAAACTCCATCGAGTTTTCATCTAAATCTTGACCGTTCTTTATCTCTTCAGTCTCCTCCATTCTTTCAATCACTTCAACCTTTATTTCATCTATCCTTTTCAACTCTTCAACTTTCACGTTCTCGATTTTGGTTATCTCTTCTTTCTTGATATCATCTACGTGCTTCATTTCCACGTTCGCCAATTGTGATTTAGACTCTGAAAGCATCTCTCCACGTCCATTCAGATGTTGGTCGTTGAGGTCAATCGATTCTAGAGATTCGTCTTTCAAGCTGTTCCGGTCGGATTCTGGAGAAATAGGGTCCAAATCTTTGGGCAGTAAATCCTTGAGAGCGCAGGGGCCATTCTTTTCCCGCTGTCTAGGCCTTTCCAAACCTAAGAATTTGTAAACGACATCTTCGATTTGAGGCCTGAAGACGGAATAAATTTTTGGATTTACTACTTGATCAACTATCCGTTCCACTCCGACTTCTAGAAAAGCAGCATCGTGAATATGCTTTCGCAAGGTTTCCCGAAGCTGGTTCTTGTTCAAGTCCGGCTTCCATGTTTGCGACCTCAGGAAGGAGTTTACTGAGCCCTCTACACGATTTTGCAAATTCTGGTAGGCAGGCTGTAAAAACAATTTTTTTCTTTGGTAAACAATAGTTTTCATTGTCTACTAGGGAGCCCGTGCCAGCTCTCGTTTCCGGTAAATAAACACAGGTTGGTCTACAGAAATTTTTAACTCTCCATCAGAAGAGTAACTTCTGACAGAGAAGGGTGTACAATATTAAAAAGAACTGTCGGGTATCGGGTTAGAAATCCGACCCGATGAAACCGAAAGTTCAATAAGAAATTTGTACATTTAGCCGTAAATTATGGCAAGACACCGAAAATTTCTGATTCCATATTTAACTTTCGAGTGGGGTTGCAAATCCGAAACTTGACCCGACGTCATTCTTAAATAAAAATTTTCTCTTTCAACATATTACATTGAATTTTGAACTATCATTGCAACTTTTATTGATTAATTATTCTTTTTACAATTTATTTATTAAAATGTTGATAACAATAGGCATGGCTAATTTATGGTTATTCTTTGTTGAGAGAGTTTTAGGCAAGTACACTTTTTTTTACCAGGTGTATACATATGAAACCGGTATTGCCATTTAGCGGCCAGTAGGCACACTTGTAGGCAATGTCGGAACTTACCATTTGTGCTAATTGGCATATTGTCATCTGTCAACAATATCCAATACCAAACATTTCAAGTTTCATATGACATCGTGATTTTTTTCGCT
>NC_046662.1:1599077-1618147 GCF_010883055.1 Belonocnema kinseyi | reverse complement strand
CGCATACTTTGAATAAAATATTTGTTATCATTCTCTTGAAATAAATGTGTTTTTTTCTTGAAAAAATACCGGTTTCATATGTATACACCTGGTAAATGGGTTTCTCTGCAGTTGAGCACCGCCTACAAAATCATTCATAAATTTATTTATAAAATAACAGTTATTTCATAACTGTGTACAAATATCAGAGGCGGCAGAACCCTAGAGGACAATGCCTCCCTCCCCCGGAAATCGAGCCGAGAGGAACAAAGTATTTATTTGCCCCCCTCTGAAATCGGATGATTAAATTACTCGTATCGATTGCATTTTTTCAAAAATGTACCTGAAACCTTTGTGAAATTATTTTAATCTTTCTAAAATATTTGGAAATATTTGTGAAATTATTGGAATCTTTGTGAAATCGTTTGAATCAATCCAAAATCTTTGCGAAATATCCGTGAAATGTTTTCATTTCTTCTTTGGGAATTCATTCAAAGTTTGGTACACTCTAAAAAATATATCTGAAATATTTGGGAAATCATTCAAATCTTTGGAAATTTGCAAAATACAAAAAAAAAGAGTAAAATATCTAATAATTTTTGTGAAATAATTGAAATGTTTTAAACCAATCCAAAATCTTTACAAAATATTCGTGAGATTTTTTAATCTTTGGGAAATGATTCGGATTTTTGTGCACTCTTGGAAATATATCTGAAATCTTTGGGAAATCATTCAAATCTTTGGAAATTTGGAAAATATAAAAAAAGTGAAAAATCTGATATCTGATAAACAAAATAGTGGAAGTTTTACCAAAAAACTTTATTTTTAATCAATAAAGATTAATTATAAACGGAGAAAGGTGACTTTTCTAAAAAAAATTAATAGTAGTCAAAATGACGAATTTTTCAGAAGACACTTGAATTTTCAACCAAAAAAGATGACATTTCTACTAAAAAAGGTGAATTTACAATCTAAAAAGACGAATTTTCTACCCAAAAAGACAAATGTTTAACAAAATTTTAAATTTTCGATAAACAAAAATGACTTTTCAAAAAAATAATTAAATTTTGAATCAGAATTGAAATTTTGAACCAGAATTGAATTACCGAACAAAAAAATATGTTTTTAATAAAATGGTTGCATTTTTAATCAATAAAGATAACGTTTCTACCAAAAAGATGAATTTTCAAACAAAAATGTCCCTTTTCAACCAAGAAAGAATACTTTTCTGACAACAAAAATTACAACCCTAAAGAATGAAATTTCCAAAGAAAAAATCGATTTTTTTACAAAACAATTGAATTTTCGACCAAAAAACGACTTATTAATCAAATGGTCCAATTTTTAATAAAAAAGTTTAATTTTAACTAAGCCAGATGACACTACTGCCAAAACGATAAATTAAAAAAAAAAAAGAATTCATTCTTACCCAATAAAGATTATTTTGCTAACAAAAACAATAAATTTACAACCAAAAGTAATGATTTATTTAAAAAAAAAGAATTTTTAAGAGAACAGACTAATTTTTGACAGAAAGATGTTTATTTTTATGAAATGGTTGAATTTTCAACAAAAAAATTGATATTTAAATAAAAAAGATAAATTTTCAACCAAAATGAGAGTTCAACAAAAAAATCATAAATTTACCACACAAAAAGAAATTGTTTTCAACAAAAACAATTAAATATCCGACCAAAAAACATCAATTTTCAACAAAGATGATTTTTCTAAAAAATAAATAAATTTACCATTCAATAAGAAGAAATTTTTGACAAAAATGACTTCTTAATCTACTTGTTGAATTTTTAATTTAAAAAAATTAATTTTCAAATAAGAAAGATGAATTTTCAATTAAGAAAGCTGACTTTTCTACCAAAAAGATAAATTTGCAAAGAAAAAAGTTCATTTTCAACAATGATATTGCTATACAAAAAAATTTTAAATTAACAATAAGTTCGAAATACGAGCATCTGAAAGTTAAAAAAAATATACGACCAATTTTTAACAATTTAATTACAAAAAGGAGTTAAATTGTATAATTTCGAGTCGAAGCGCTATAAATAAAAAAAATTATTTTATTTCAAGAATTACGAAACTTGCATGATTTTAGATTCAAAGTTTGAAAACATGAATATGTCAAAACGTAAAAATTTGAATATTTTAAGATTCAAGTTTTGGAAATTTGGTCATTTAAAATTCAGAGAAATTGGAATTGTATTCTTTATAATTAAAAGCATTTAAAATTAAATAATTAACGATTAAAAACTTTTAAATTTGAAAAATTTGAATTCAAAGCGATTAAAATTGTATAATTTAGTACTGAATTTAAATTGAACCTTTCAAAGAAGAACCTCCCGCAATTCTTGAATTTTAAATTGTTATTACATAATAAAATTACAAATTAAGACTGATCACACAACTTTTTCTAAAATGGAAAATGAATTAGTCTAAAAAAAAAAAAAAGAAAATTTATGGAAATAAGTAGCAATTTTCAATGGGAAACGTTGAAAAAGAAAAAAATTCTACTCCCGAATGTTGAAAATTAGAATGCGAACTTGATTTAAAACTGAAAAAAATTTAGCCACAAAAAATTGGTATGCTTACACTTTTTTTTACTGAAACTCTTTAAATTCTGAATTATTAGAAGTAAATCTTAATCGCTTCAAAATTACTAATAATACTTTCCAAAATTCAACCAATTCAATTTTAATTGCAAAATTAAAACCTATAAAAGGAAAAAGTTTAGAATTTATTATGAAAATTCAGAAATCTGAAACTGTAAACACTTGAAATAACCGAAAATGTTCACTTACTGATTTATCAATTTTAGATAGTTTAATTTTCATCGTTTTTTTTTATTTTAAACTCAATTTTTAATTTTTTTATTAAAATATTCCTTTAGAATTATTATTTGTTTTAGAAATTTTCAAATATAAAATATTTTTCAATTTGAAATAACTTATTTGTTGAAATTTTCAAATAAATCGGATAATTTTATGACCTTAGATTAAAAATAAAAAATTAAGATAAGGAATACAAAACAATATTGCTACGGTAAAATTTAATTTTTTACAATTGTGCAATTTTATGCTTTTCATTTCAAAATGGCATTATATTTACATCTAAAATTAATAAATTTAAAACTTATTATTAAGGTTTTTAATATGGAATTTTGAAATATTTCAATTTAAAATTACAATACCGTGAAATTTAAAATTCAAAACCAACAAAAAAAAATAATTTAAAATATAACTTTAGTCTCAAGGCCTCAAAGATTCAACTGTTTTAGAATTACGCATTTAAAGTATAATTTTAAATTAAACTTATAGAAAGCTTTAAAGTTGATTTATTTTATTTACTATTTACTTTATTTTTATTCTAAATACTTTGAAAATTATATACTTTCTAATTGGGAGGGGGAAAAAATTACGAAACGCACCCTGATTTTAAGTCCTTGTTCAATTTTTGTTCACAATTTGAGTTTTAAGTTCTTTTTTAATCAATTTCCAAAATTTTTGTTACTGGTTCTTTTATTCTGGTACGCAAAAATGTCATTTCGCTATATGTGAGATACCTCAAACCAAAAAAAAAAAAACAAAAAAAATAACCTAACTTTTACGAGATGAAGAGATGATATATAAGAGTTCGATAAATTTGAATTGTTTTATTGATTATCCATAATCGATAAATAATAGCTGTCGAAGGCAGGAAATATGTATAAAAAAATGGTGAAAAAGGAAGGAAGATGAATGAAAGGGCAATAAATTGATGAAAATGGGTTGACTAACCTTCGTGTCAACATCGGCGATGCATTCTTTTCGACACTGATCAAAGATTCCCTGCGACTTGACTTGGCCAACGATGTGGTCCACTAATCGAGGATCGCCAGCTAAAAGCGTATTGCTCAAATTCATATCCATATTTATTCTAATAATGGATAAAGATCACTGGTAAAAATAAAACGACAGAGGCTAGGTACTAGGTAATCATCATAATACCACACAAGGATCAAACCCTAATGTTTATGGGCTTGGATCGCTTTGATCTTGTGCAATTGGATGGAATGTGGTGCCATGCCACCAATGATCATAAGCCAGTGACAGACACTGATCCATATAGACGCAGGTGTGTTCATGGTGATGTCACTGTGGGAAAAAGTATGATCTAACAAATACATAGTCTAGCCACTTGAGGGCCCTGTTTCGTTCAAGTAACGCAACCGCTTAATTCCACCATTTTGTTAGTTTGACCGCGCAGTTTGAGTTTGACCCGTAAGACTGTACGGCGAACTGTTATAGGAAAATCAATTAAGACACTTCGTTTAATTACTTGAAATAATTCCAAGCTTGTCATTAATTTTGAATCTTTTCAAAACTTCGAAATATCTCTTAAAATTACTAAAATTTTATTTACAAATAATAAGTGTTCAATTGTTATTTATGCGTCAAAATTTAACAATTTCACTTATAAATTAAACACTTTTTAAATAGAACAATTAAAATTGTAAAGCTTAAAAATCAAAAGTTCTTTGAAAATCTAAAGATTCAAAGCTTTCTATGTAAAACAACTCAGTTTCAAATTGTTTTCTTCTCAATATTTGGTTTAAATTTACTCGTCTTAAATGAACAGTGAAATATTGCTAAATATTAAATACTTATCCTTTTTCTACATTAAGAAACTTCAAATTAAATGGGTTAAAAATTAAATAATTTAGACTCGCAATATTTTTAATTTAATAAAAACATTTAATTATGACTATATTATTATGGATTTATTTTTAAGTGGAAAATAGTCAAACGCACGTTTACATTTTTTAATGGCTGAAAACATTAATTGATAATAATTAATACATAATATGTATTCATTAATTTAATATTTACAGTTGATAAAATAAAACTGTTTTTATCAAAAATTTTCAGCTTCAAATACTTTTAATTTTTAATTGTTTAAATCCTCAAAACTGCACTTTAATTATTTTTAAAAATGTTAAAATATAGCTTGGGCAGATTTTAAAAACTTGTAATTTTTAATTTTTTCAACCTCTAAAACTGCATTTTAAAATTCTTCATTTAAAATATATGCTGAAAAATAATCAAATTTAACTGGAAAATTTTTAAAGTGACAGATTTTCGAATTAAGCGTTCTAAACTAAATGGTATAATAATCAATAAAAATCAAAATTTAGGAAAAAGAAACGGTTGAAATCAAAGTTGGACAACATTTTTATCATACAAATTTTGTAACATTCACGGTCAAAAAATAAATTCACTGTAATTTCCCGATTTTTCAGGTTTCCCAGTCCAGCGGCCAACCTGCACTGCATTATATAATTTTCTTTAGTCAGAACTTTCCCACTTGACTTCAATTTCATTTTATTTGACACAGATACGTCATTTTTTGTCAGCAGAAAGAAATTATGAAACACATAACCTAAAATTGTAGTTAATCCGTATTTTCCTTTAACGATCTTCAACATTATTATAATACATTATATAAGGATTCAAATATTTATACATCTGAAAAGTACAAGAAATTTTTATTCTTACATTTTGCATTTTAAAATCCCTTACGTTTGTTGCCTTTATGATCCAAGATGGAGAAATTATGCGGTGGGTCCTTATTGGTTCGGTTTTTTTACTTGCGCGTAGCTAGACCATGTATTTGTTAGATCATGATCTACGTCATGATTATGAAGTTACGTCACGCCATTTTTAGGCGGTATAGAATTTAAATTTAAATTCCTTCTAAAGGAAGGATTGTTGGCTAAAATATGAAGTCAAGGATAATCAAAACATACAAGTTTGAATAATTATTAAACAGGAATTAATGCGATCAAATATTAATTTGATCCCATTAATTTAATCATTTAATACAGAAGGAGAACTTGGCTAATTGGCCAATGCATTTGTAATCTCTCTCTCTCTCTCTCTCTCTCTCTCTCTCTCATAGATAAATTAGCGATAGTTGTTAGTCATAGGAAATAGAAACTTCTCTTAAGGATTGAGTCGCGACTTTAAGGCGACGAAAAGGTAATAAATTAAAATGTGGGGTTGAATCACTTGGTGCAATTCCTGAATCAGCCTGGAATGATCTTCGCCCTTCCTTGTGACGCCGGAGGTGAGATCATCCAAGCGCTGGTTGGTGGGAGGTCTCGACATCGAGATGAAACTTACAATGCAATTGGTTAAAAGTGACGAAATTTTGATGTGGACCCTTCCTACGACACTAGAATTAAGTTTATAAATATAAGCGCGCTAGTGGAGGAACGTCAGAAAAAAGCCTTCGGCCCTTTTTAAACTATCATATTCACAACTGAACTTTCTTCGTAATAATTGATACATTAATTTTTAATGCCAGCTCCGGAAAGCATACTTTTTAGTTTACTGGAGATCTTTTCTGATCCTGAATTTCAACCTTTTCAACTTTGCCGCGTGTACAAGTAGTAGTATACGTTTAATGCATTTAAATTAATTAAATTGAATTTAACAGTGAAATTTTGTTAATTCATGGACTAAATAATTCAAACTGACGTGGTGGTGCGCGCGTGAAAAGATTGTGACAATCTAACTATTTGTGAAATTTTCAAATGAACTAATTGTTAATTAAAGAAAAAGGTTTGTTTGGAAAATAAATAACTATTAATAATTTAGTTTTAGTGTCAGTGTAATTTTATTCTATTCGGTTGAAATACCCAAGACCTAACTTTTACGGTAATTGGTTTTCAAGCCTATAAAAGTCAGCAACGGACCATCTGGAAATTTCGTCCAAACATCGATAGAACTAGTGGAATTTAGGACGTAACAATGTCTTTAGTCTCATGACCAGCCCTATCTGACTTCCAAGTTTTTGCATGGAATGCATCCGTAATTATAATCTTCCGAGTGGTAGTACCAAAAATCGCCGACAGATGGCGCCACCTCTGCCTTTACACAGTTTAACATTAACTGTTATGGAATAATAATGTAAATAACTAAAATCATGTCTTTCAACTATAAAATTAATGTTAAATCTATTACACTAGATTCATAGACTTTCAATAATAATTTTTTTGAAAAAATCTGAGGAAACAGTGATAGCGATAGAGAGAATAGCTTAAAATACATGTAGTTTTCCACACATTGTGAAAGTATTATAAAAATTAAATTGTCAACAATTGATAATAATGTAATTACCTGAGAGAATGATTCACCTGGAAATATAGTTTCAAAATTAATTGACACAAGTAAAAAATAATTGATTGTTAGTGATATTAAGTAATATGTTGTACTTAGACAAATAAATGTCATTGTTATTAAAAAGGATTTTTAAATTTGTAGGTGAAAAAATTAATTTATTGGCAATAATTTTATTTTTGTTCATAAATAACATCGATGAACTTACTTTATTATTTGAAACAATAATATAACTGATCAACCACATTGATAAAAAAATATAATTTTTTGTTATATCCTATGCCGTAGCAAATATATTGAATTATTATTAATTCATTTTTAAATTAGCTGCATTGTTTCTAAATAGTAAAGTCACATTCGAAAATCGCATTGACCGAATTAATCACTTTTTAATAATCATTTTTCGTAATAAATATATGATTATGTCTAATTTTAGTCTTCCAGTACAATCAATATAAAATATTCAATTCAAATTCAATTAATCTGAATCAATGTTTTGACATTTCTTTGAGGTTTGAATAGAATAGCATTCCATTTTCTTGTAAGAAAAAATTTAATTAAAATAATTTTTGTCTTTTATTTTATGATAAATTTCTTCTCCTTAATATAGACTGTGAATATTTATTTCAAACTGTAAATTTCATTCATGTTATTAAAATGTAAAAATGTGAACAATGTAGATACCGATACCATAACATTGCCAGCAGGATCCTTCACATACCAGCATTCCCGATTTTAAAATGTACTTTTTCCTCGGAAACGCTTTTTCCTATGCTAACAATTTTTTTTTTGCTTGAGATGGAACGGTAAAATGATGACACTTTTCTTTATTAGAGATATCGTATCCGGAATCACAATTCGGTACGATGCACCTGTGTCCAACCATTTTCAGTTCGCGAAAACTTCCGCTAAATGATAATAATCCATTTTTTGAAGTGATATCATGCAAATATTTTCAATAATAAATATTACTATTCTCCTATTCTCTAATGTGGGACAGTGTTAAACTGTATAGAGGCAGAAGTGGCGCTATCTGTCGGAATTTTTTGGTACTATCACTTGGAAGTTTATATTTACGGGTATTTTTTCAAAGAGTCGGATAGGGCTGCTCATGACTTTTCTGCTGTCTGGCGACCATTAGGGTGGTGTCCCATGATTGCGTTGCGCATTGCGTAATGCGTCAAATCACTTGACATTTCAGCCAATCACAGTGTTTCTGTGAATAATTAGGAGAATAATATTGGCGGAAATACCTAGTGAATTGACGCATTACGCAAAACGCCAGGGAATTCTGCAATTATGGGACGCCACCTTTAGGTATTTCACATCAAAATCCTTCAGTTACGCGCAACTGCACATCCCTGTCTGGAACTCTGCGTTGAAAATGTACAATTTGTTGACGGTGGCCGTATGGCAGCGCCAGCTATGCAATTGGCCTATGATCGTTGCAAATGCATAGCAAAATCAAAAATCTTTGGTAAAATAATAACATTGAATTTTATAACACAGTAAACGTAGTTTATTGATATTGTTAAATAATCGTTGAGTTTTTTTAGTGATGTTTGCGACATTTTTCATTTTCTAAGTGAAAGATACTGAAAAAACTGCTTATATATCAAATATCCGCAGTGTTGAAATTTTGAACAAAAATGGTAAAGTGCGTTTGTTTTGATTGTACATCAGGATACAAATGTAATCGGGAGCAGGACAAAGCTAATAAAATTCAATTTTTCAAAAAACCAAATGATCAAAATATTGTTAAATAATGGAAAGATATTTTAAGGGATATCAAACTGAAGTAATGTGGCCACGTTGGTACAAATAAAGTGTATAGGTTTATCTTCTTGTTTTTGAAGTTTTGCTCTTTTTAAAAATATTATTTTTTGTTAATATTAACTGTGAATAATGGGCATTATTTAATATAATACGAAGCAACGTATTTGTACTTCAGATTATAAAAAAATACGATATTTTAATATATTTTCAATCTTTCAAAGTTTAAAAAAATAAACTAAAACTATATATGGCAGGCAAATCTAATTCATTATAATGTATTTGTTCAAAAGTTTTCTTCTCGCCATAACTAGTTTCGTAATATTTAGCTTAAGATTTAAGACGAAAACAGAATTTTCATTATACTTGGGTTTGAATTAAACATGAACTTTAGGGTCTTATTCTAGAAAAGAAATCGCATCATAGGAACTAAGTTTTCAAAATAATTTGCAAATTGCTATTTTATCCATATTACATTGATGTATTCTCACCTATCAGGGCATTAAGATTTTAAATTATTGATTATAATTATTCTAATTGACTATACAAAAAATGAATGATCAATGAATGTTCATTTTTATTAAAAATAATTCAAGTTTGTCTTTTAAAGGATAATTGACTGAAGAAATAAATAATTGTACAGGTTTTGTTGACTGTAAGGTAATAGAACTAAGCTTTTTAGAGGTGAAATTTTGTGAATTTTTATAATTTGATAGTAACTAATTAAAAATTTTAATTTTTTTATTTTGATACCACACAGATAATAAGATCTTGAAAAAATTTTAAATTATTTAGATCTTTTTTTAAAAGGTTATTTTAAGCTTTGAAGATTTTAAAATATGTCGACAAAGAATCTGAAAGATTTTTAAACAATTTTTCTGGATTAAATTTTTGTTTGATTTGTAGAAGTAAAATTATAAAAATGTTGAGAAAAATGTAGATTTTTTGTATTTTTGTAAAAAAGAAACGTTTTATGAGTTTGGAAAGGTTTTTAGAAAATCAAACAATATTCTCTAGATTTTTACGATTTAAAGTTATTTTCTGGAAGATGTTAGGACAATTTTTGTTATGTTGCAGAATTTTTTCAAAATTGTAGTTTTAACAATTTTAAGTTGAGGATGACTTTGAAATTACTGAAATTATACATTGCATGTAAAAAAATTAAATTAATTTTAATGAATTCATTTAAAAATTTGCTTTTCGTCGTAACTATTGTTATGAAATTAGAGTTAAGATTTAAGAGGAAAAGGGAATTTTGATTATACTTCTTTTTAAACTAAACTTGTACGAAAGTTATTTTAAGCTAAAAAATAAACGGTTTTAAAAATGATTGATAAAATGGAGAAAAATATTTTATTGTTAATTATAACTAGTTTTGGAAAAGAACTCGAGTTGAACTTTTCAAATAAATACTTCACAATTTTCATTGTTTATTTAACAACAGTTCGTAGGGTATAATGATTTTCTCTCTCACTTTAGGTAATAGTTGAAACTATTATTTAATCCTAATGCTGTAGGGCTTATATTATTCCTTAAAATATTCTCTGCGAATTTCATTAGTTCGTTTTTATTAAAAAAACTTTTATTTAGGGATTATAAAATCGTTATTTTTATAATCAATAGGTTTTCACCAATAAATTTTTGTTGATATAAACGTAACAATGAGATTTGCAGATAATCTTTTAAGGAATAAAATATAAGCACTACAGCACTAGAATTGAATATAAATTGCAAGTTTTACTTAAAGAGAAAAAGAAAAACACCAAACTCTGAATAGTTATTGTGAAATAAAGAAAACCCGAAATATTATTTTCAAAATTTCACCTAGAGTTCTTTTCCAAAATCAGTTATAATTAACATTAGCATATTTTTCTCGATTTTAAAAATCATTTTTAACAAGGTTCATTATTTTGAACTTTAAATAACGTATGATAATATTAATAAATTATCAATAATAATAATAATAATAATAAATTCAAAAATAAATGAAAAATATAATAATAAATAAGGAAACAAATAGCGTTCATTTAAACACATCATCAACAACTACGACGTATTTTGAAACTCACATTCATTCACATTTTAACATACAGATGGCGTCGCAATGTGAGCGGTAACGAAAGAAGCGAAAGAAACGTTACCGGTAATGACGGTGATTTTCCTGCTGAAATTACGGAGAATATTACCGCGACCCAACTCTAGTACATAGCTATTTAAATGCTAACTTCTGATCCTTTACAACTAGCTATTAGAAGTTATTAATTCGAGATACAGAGAGAAGTTGTCATGTAATTTCCTATTGTCAATCATAATTAATAATTATTCTTTCTAATAATGACGATATATTTAAATTTCTAAATATACTGAATGTCTTGTTTCATTTGAATTATTTCAAATGTTTACCGCTCTTAAAATTATTAACTGGTAAGTATTCAGTAATAGGGTTCTAGCGCCCTGACATACTGGTTCACACTGTTCGAATCTAGGTTACAATATCATCGGTAGAATTAGAATGTCAGAATGGGTTAGAATCAAAGAGCGTATACAGATAGAGTAGGTATGCTAAAGGCGCGAGGCAAGTGGGAGCGTCAGCGGTTAGAAAGAGAGAAACGATTGTATTTGGTTGCTGTCTTTGTCTACTAGAGCATGCGCATTGACCTCATTAACGTTCACCCGTGAATTGAATCGCTTGTTTATGACATATATTTTTTTAAACGTAATGTCATGCAAATACGAAAAGGTGCATACTGGATTATCAACCAATTAAATAATGATGAAGTATTTTTTAATATGACAAGCTTATCCACCAAGTATTGTGTCAAGCCCCTGAGGCAACAAGTTTTTGAAGTACTTTAAACTATATCCCGATAGAGTAGCTGTAGTGACTGAGTCGGTATCGTCTAAGTCTATCAATTTTGCATTCCGGGTTCAAATCTCGTGATTGCAATTTTTTTTTCCTTTTTTTTTAATTTCAAAATTTACTTTGAAGAGTATGTAATTAAATTGGAATAAATTAATAATTACAAGTAGGAAATTAAACAATGCTTCAATCATTTGTGCAATAATATTTTCAATATGTGTAATAATATTTTCGTTCATATTCTATAGCAAATTTAATAAAAAGAAGCAAATAAGGATAGTTAATATAAAATACAGAAGTTTTTATACAGAATATGTTGAATTGATTGTAATTATTCCACTAAAGCTACAAATCATTTGAGTAAACAGACACAGAAATTTAATACTTAAATATTTTATTAAGAAACTCTTAAGAAAGACGTAACAACGTATGATACTTGCTTGTGGAAACTACGACTTTTATCTCCAGGTATTGATTCCTTCTTACACAGACAACAATTAATAGTCATATTAAATAAACATATACAGCCCAACAATCTTTGGTTCGCAGCTATACTGCTGACAATAACAGCGTGCGCAGTACGCTATGAAAGAGAGATAGCAACCAACGCATTCGCCTCTCTCTTTCTTACCGTGGACGTTCCCACTTGCGGGCATGCCTCTACTGACTACTCTATCTGTATAAGCTCTTTGGTTAGAATCGCCCTGAGTAACAAATTAGACAGGTGTACGTTTTAAAAAAATTCTAAATGCTCGCGAACAGTGTTTAGCTGGTTTAGTTAGAAGACAATGAAGCGAGTGGTTCTTTTTTTGAATGGGACAGATGTGAACGGCAAGGTAATTTTGTAAGTAGGATATTTGTTTTGACGAAAGCGTATCCTACTGTCAGTAGTAATAAAAAACAACTGCAAGAACAACAAGAATAATGATAGGCCCATCGAATTTGTTTTGTCTAATAAATGTATATTGAAATAAAAATAAAAATAAAAATGAAAATGAAAATCATCAGGTATTTATGGTAACACATTCAGTCGAGGAACTGTTGGCAGCTGCGAGTGTGAAATTTGAAATAGTAGCGAAACGCATCTTCACACCTCAGGGCGGCGAAATCGAGGACATTAAACTAGTCAGGGATGATGATGTACTGTACGTTTCGAATGGAGAAGATTTTATTTTGAGGGAACAAAATAAGATTGCGAGGTGCTCTGACTGGGTGACTCTGAATGTCGGAGGAAAGTACTTTTCCACAACGAGAAGTACTCTCATCAACAAAGAACCTATGAGTATGCTGGCTCGGTAAATCTACCTACTTTTTATCTATTTTTATTTTCAAAATTTCAGAAATTTTAATTAGGTTACAATCCAAATTAAAAGTCCTATTTAACGTCCAATAATCAAATTGATGCCAACTCCTGTAAAAAAAAATATTAATCCAACGACTACATTTTTTAACTAAATTTATAATAAATTAAGAAAAAATTTGTAACCAAATAGTTGAATTTTCAACACCAAATATTAATTTTTAATGAAATTTTCAATCAAAAAGATTAATTTTCTAACAAAATAAAAAATTTTAAATACAGAAATTTTCTATAAAAAAAAAAGAATAATTTTCACCCAAAGAAATTAATTTTTAATTTCATTCTTTAATTTTTGAGTCATAAAAGTTCATTTTCTACGGAATAAGACAAATTTTGATTAAAAAATAAGTTTTCAACCAAAAGGATTAAATGTCTAATAGAAAAAAATTTATTAAAATTTTTAGATGAAAAAAAAAATTAATTCTGAATGAAAAAACTTATTTTCAACATAAGAAATAAAATTTCAACCCAAAAATTCACTTTCTATAAAAAAACAATACTTTTGAACAAAATACGTGAATTCACAATGCTGTATTTTATTTTTAATTTCAATTTTTAACCCAATAGTTAAATTTTCTACCAAAAAAAAGATAATTTTTGACAAAACATATTAATTTTCAACTGAATGTTTTATTTTTTAAAGAAATTTTTTCACCTAATAGTTAAATTTTTAATCAAATAGGTTAATTTTCTACAAAAAAATTGAAGCAGAATAGGAATATTAATTTTTAGTAGAATTTTCAATCAAAAAGGATAATTTTCTACGAAAAAAAATAAGAAAATGTAAAATATAGAAATTTTCTATAAAAAAAGAATAATTTTCAACCAAAGAAATTAATTTTTAATTTAATTCTTTAATTTTTGAGTCATAAAAGTTCATTTTCTACGGAATAAGACAAATTTTGATTAAAAAATAAGCTTTCAACCAAAAAGATTAAATGTCTATCAGGAATAAAAAATGTATTGAAATTTTAAGTTAAAACAAATTAATACTGAATAAAAAACTTATTTTTAACCAAAGAAATACATTTTCAACCAAAAAAATTCACTTTCTGTAAAAAAAAAAACAATAGTTTTGAACAAAATACGTGAATTCACAATGCTGTATTTTATTTTTAAATTAAATTTTTAACCCAATAGTTGAATTTTTTGCCAAAAAAAGGGATAATTTTTGACAAAAAATATTAATTTTCAATCAAATTTTTAGTTTTTTAAAGGAATTTTTTAACCTAATTATTTAATTTTTAATCAGATTGGTTAATTTTCTACAAGAAAAATTGAAGCAGAATAGGAATTTTCTACGAAAAAGGACAATTAGAGAAAATTAAATTAAATTTTAAGTTTGCGAAATTGTTTTTCAACCAAAGAAATGAATTTTCCATCAAATATTAATTTTTAATAGAATTTTCAATCAAAAAGGTTAATTTTATAACAAAAAAAAAAGAAAATGTAAAATATAGAAATTTTCTATAAAAAAAGAATAATTTTCACCCAAAGAAATTAATTTTTAATTTAATTCTTTAATTTTTGAGTCATAAAAGTTCATTTTCTACGGAATAAGACAAATTTTGATTAAAAAATAGGTTTTCAACCAAAAAGATTAAATGTCTATCAGGAAAAAAAAATATATTGAAATTTTAAGTTAAAACAAACTAATACTGAATAAAAAACTTTCTTATAAACAAAGAAATAAATTTTCTACCAAAAAAAGAATATTTTTTGATAAAACATATTAATTTTCAACCAAATGTTTTATCTTTTAAAGAAATTTTTTAACCTAATAGTTAAATTTTTAATCAAATATGTTAATTTTCTACAAAAAATTTGAAGCAGAATAGTTGAATTTTTAGTAAGAGAAATAATTTTTTTTAAAGCAAATAAAATGAATTTTCACGAAAAAAAAGACTTTTCTCCAAAAAGATTAAATATTTTAAAAAAATTTGGCAAAAAATTATGTTAAATTTTACATTTTTTTTCAACTGAGGAAATTAATTTTCCACCAAATATGTAAATTTTTAATCTAATTTTCAACCAAAAAGGTTAATTTTCTAACAAAAAAAAAATAATAAAAAATTTAAAATACAGAAATCTTCTATAAAAAAAAGACAATTTTCAACCAAAGAAATAAATTTTCAACCCAAAAATTCACTTTCTATAAAAAAACAATACTTTTAAACAAAATACGTGAATTCACAATGCCGTATTTTATTTTTAAATTCAATTTTTAACCCAATAGTTGAATTTTCTACTGAAAAAGATTAATTTTCAACCAAAGAAGTTAATTTTCTACCAAAAAAAGAATAATTTTTGACAAAACATATTAATGTTCAACCAAATGTTTTATCATTTAAAGAAATTTTTTAACCTAATAGTTAAATTTTTAATCAAATATGTTAATTTTCTACAAAAAAAATTCAAGCAGAATAGTTGAATTTTTAGTAAGAGAAATAATTTTTTTTTAAGTAAATAAAATGAATTTTCACGAAAAAAAAGACTTTTCTACCAAAAAGATTAAATATTTTTAAAAAATTTGGCAAAAAATTATGTTAAATTTTAAATTTTTTTTCAACTGAGGAAATTAATTTTCCACCAAATATGTAAATTTTTAATCTAATTTTCAATTAAAAAGGTTAATTTTCTAAAAAAAAAAAATTCAACCATATAGAAGTGTTCTATTAAAGAAGATAAATATTCAACAAGAAGTAGAATAATTTAATTTTAAATTAAAGAAATAAGTTATTAACCAAATTAAATAATTTTTCAACGAACTTAATTTTTTTAAAACAAGCCGATTAATTTTCAACTAAAAAGATTGAATGCCTATCAGGAAAAGAATGTTGAGAGCAGATTTAATTAAATTTTTATTTAAAAAATGTAATTTTCACCAAAGAAATTAATTTTCAATCTAATTCTTGAATTTTTGAGCCAAAAATGTTAATTTCTACTTTAATAAGACAAATTTTTTAACCTTATAGGAATTTTCTACTAAAAAAGATAAATTTTAAGAAATAAAATACGTTAATTTTAAGATAAAGAAATAAGTTTTCAAAGAAATTAATGAATTTTTAACTAAAAAGATTTATTTTCTGTCAAAAAAAAAAAAAAAAAAAAAACAGTTTTGAACAAAATGAATGAATTAACAACCCAGTATTTTAATTTTAAATTCAATTTTTAACTAGAAAAATTTGATGTCCTGACAAGCACGAAATAGATAAATATTCATTGAAACAAAATTAATTTTTCCTAAAAAAAAAAAAAAACAAATTTTCAACTAAAGAAATAAATTTTTAACCAAAAAGGTTAATTTTCTACAAAAAGGAATAATTTTTGACAAATCATATTAATTTTCAAACAAATCTTTTAATTTGTAATGAAATTTTTAACCTAATAGTTGAATTTTTAATTAAATTGGTTAATTTTGTATCAAAAAAATTGAAGCAAAATTGAAATTTTCTACGAAAAAGACCAATTTCAACAAAAAATAGAATATTTTATTTTTTAGTTAGAGAAATCAATTTTTTAAAGCAAATAAAATGAATTTTAAACGAAACAATTAAATTTACAACTAAACAAATGACTTTTCTACCAACAAGATTAAATTCTATAAAAAATGTCAAAAAATTAAGTTAATTTTTATCTAAAAAAATAATTTTTTAACCAAAGAAATTAATTTCCAACCAAAAAGAACAATTTTTAAAAAATAAATGAATTTTTGACTAAATCTGTTAATTTTCAATGTGTTTTTCAATATAATTGTTGAATTTCTGAATCCAAAACTTTAATTTCTACTGAGAAAAGATACATTTTTCAACAATATGGGAATTTTCTACTAAAGAAGATAAATGTTTCACAAAAAATAGAATAACTTAATTTTAAGTTGAAGGTAAATAATTTTTAAACCAAATTAAATAATTTTTCAATTAACTTAATTTTTCGAATAAAACCGATCAATTTTCAACCGAAAAGATTAAATGTCTATCAGAAAAAAATTTTGAGAGCAGATTTAATTAAATTTTTATTTTAAAAAATTATTTTTCGACCAAAGAAATTAATTTTCGAACAAAAAGAATAATTTGTACAAAATAGATGAATTTTCGACTAAATCGATTAATTTTTAAAGCAATTTTCAATCTAATTGTTGATTTTCTGAATGAAAAATGTTAATTTCTACTGGAAAAAGACAAATTTTTAACAATATCGGAATTATCTACCAAAAAAGATAAATTTTCATTAAGAAATAAAATAGTTTCATTTTTAAATAAACAAATTAGTTTCCAACCAAACTAATGAATTTTCAACCAAAAAAATAAAATGTGTATTAGAAAAAAAATGGAGTAAAATTTTTAGTGAAAAAAATTAATTCTGAATAAAAAAATGTACTTTCAACCCAAGAAATGAATTTTTGAACAAAATACATGGAGTTACAACCAAATTTTATAATTTCAATTTTCAACCTAACAGTTAAATTTCAACCAAAAAAGTGAATTATTCATTATTCATCAAGTTTTTTTGAGCTAATAAAATGAATTTTCAACCAAATAAAAGACTTTTCAACCAAAAAAATTAAATATCCATCACAAAAAAATGTTTACAGCAAATTTAGTTAAATTTTTAGTTAAAAAATAATTAATTTTCACCCAAAGAAATTAATTTTCAATATAATTCTTGAGTCAAAAGGTTAATTTTCTACTGAATAAGACAAATTTTTTAACAATATCGGACTTTTCTACTAAAAAAGATAAATTTTGATTAAGAAATAAGTTTTCAATCAAAATAATGAATTTTCAACTAAAAAGATTAATTTTCGATAAAAAAGAAAATAGTTTTGAACGAAATCTATGAATTAACAACCCAGTATTTTAATTTTAACTCAATTTTCAACCTAATAGTTGAATTTTTAACTAAAAAAGATTAATGTTCTGCCAAACACGAAATAGATCAATTTTCGTTTAAAAAAAAATTAATTTTCAATAAAAAAACAAATTTTCAACTAAAGAAATACACTTTTAACCAAAAAGGTTAATTTTCTACGAAAAAAAATCTTTTTTGACAAAATCTATTAATTTTTAAACAAATTTTTTGAGAAATATGTTTTTTTAAGTAAATAAAATGAATTTTCGACGAAATAGTTAAATTTTCATTCAAACAAATGACTTTTCTACCAAATAAGATTAAATTATACAAAAAATGAAGTTAATTTTTAGATAAAAAAATTATTTTTCAACCAAAGAAATTAATTTTTAACCAAAAGGAATAATTTTTACAAAATGAATGAATTTTTTAACAAATCTGTTCATTTTTAATGGAATTTTCAATCAAAATGTTTAATTTTCTACCAAAAAGACCAATTTTCAATATTATAGAAATTTTCTATCAAAGAAGAAGATATATGTTTAACAAGAAATAGAATAATTTAGTTTTAAGTTAGAGAAATAATTTTTTAACCAAATAAAGTAAATTTTCAACGGAATACTCAAGTTTTGTGAATAAACCAATTAATTTTCAAGCAAAAAAATTAAATGTCTATCAGAAAAAAAAATTCTGAGAGCAGATTTAATTAAATTTTTATGAAAAAAAAAAATTAATTTTCAACCAAAGAAATTAATTTCCTACCATAAAGAATATTTTTTACAAAATACATGAATTTTCCACAAAATATTTTAATTCTTAATGTGTTTTTCAATCTAATTGTTGAAATTCTGAATCAAAACGGCTCATTTCTACTGGATAAAGACAAATTTTTTAACAATATCGGAATTTTCTACTAAAAAAGATAAATTTTGATTAAGAAATAAAATGGTTTCATTTTGATTTAAAAAAAAAATTTTCAACTAAAAAAATAAAATGTGCATAAGAAAAAAAAATTGAAAAAAATTAATTCTGAATAAAAAACTGTACTTTCAATAAAAGAAATGAATTTTTGTAC
>NC_046662.1:1597517-1598977 GCF_010883055.1 Belonocnema kinseyi | reverse complement strand
TTTCAACTAAAAAAATAAAATGTGCATAAGAAAAAAAAATTGAAAAAAATTAATTCTGAATAAAAAACTGTACTTTCAATAAAAGAAATGAATTTTTGTACAAAATACACGGATTTACAAGCAAATTTTATCATTTTAAATTCAATTTTCACCATAATAGTTAAACTTTCAACCAAAAAGGTGAATTATTCATCAAGAAAATTAATATTTTACCACAAAACATAAAATTGCAACAAAACACAGAATTTTTACAAGAAATAGTTGAATTTTCAAGTAAAAAATATCGATATTCCACCAAACGCGAAATAGTTAAATTTTTATTAAAAAAAAAATTATTTTCAATAAAAAACTAATTTTCAACGAAAAGGTTAATTTACTAACAAAAAAAGAAAATAATTTTCAACTAATGAAATAAATTTACAACCAAATATTTTAATTTTTAATTGAATTTTTAATCAAAAGGTTAATTTTCTACAAATATAAATGTAAGCATGAAAGAAATTTTCTACTAAAAAATGCCAATTATCAACAAATAATAGAATATTTTAATTTCCAGTGAGAGAAATAAGTTTTTTTTAAGCAAATAAAATAAGTTTTCGAAGGAGTAGTAAATTTTCAAGGAAACATGAATTTTCTACCAAAAATATTAAATACTGCTACAAGAAATGTCAACAAAAAATTAAAATTTTAGTTATAAAATTATATTTCAAAACAAAAAACTAATTTTAAAGCAAAAGGTTGATTTTCTACAAAAAAAAAAATATTTTGTAACAAAATACATGAATTTTAAACTAAATATTTGAATTTTTAAGAGAATTTTTAACCTAATATTTGAATTTTAAAATGAAGAAGATTTATATTGTGTCTAACATGAAGTATGTTGTTAAGTTTTCAGGGGAAAAAAATTAACTTTCAGTAAAAATGAACTTTCACGCCAAAGAAATGAATTTTGAACCATAAAAATGAATTTCTGACCTAAAAAGATAAAATTTCAACAAAAAATTGAAATTTTCACCCAAATAATTGAATTTGAAGGGAAAAACGCTCATTTTTAATTTCAAAAATAATTTTAAAAAATGCTAAAAAAATAGTTAAATTTTGAGCAAAGATAAAATATTTTTCATCTGAAATAATGAATCATCAACAAAAAAAAATTAATTTTTAAGAAAGTCGTTTACTTTAAATGAAGTGGTTTTATTTTGAATTAAAAAAAGTTTGACAAAAGTCTTTATTCAAGATTAGCGAAAACCTTGAAAAATTAATAAAATCGTGATATTGGGAGAAAAATCCTGGAACCAAGGAAAAGTTTTCTGGATGATTCGGGCAAAAAATTATTAAAATACCCCGTAAATTACAGATTTTTTCGTTTTTCTTTCTGTCACATTTTTCCGACTCTTGAACTTGAAAAATCAAATTTTTGATATAAAAACAAAATAATTTAATACATTAATGTGACATTT
>NC_046662.1:1595398-1597417 GCF_010883055.1 Belonocnema kinseyi | reverse complement strand
TTTTTCGTTTTTCTTTCTGTCACATTTTTCCGACTCTTGAACTTGAAAAATCAAATTTTTGATATAAAAACAAAATAATTTAATACATTAATGTGACATTTGCTTCCAGAAAACGCGATAAATGGAGCCTTATAGACAATTGGAATAAAATTAGAATAATTAAATTTAGTTCTACCTTGAAAATGTATTTTTTATGTTTTCTAAATGTCAAAAAAATATTACATTTTTTTCATATTTTCAATAAAAAAACTCATTTTCAAATAAATAAAATTACAATCAAATATTAAAATTTTTTAATGGAATTTTCGACCTTAAAGTTGAATTTTTAATCAAAAGGTTAATTTTCTACAAATAAAAATGTAAGCATGAAAGAAATTTTCTACTAAAAAATACAAATTATCAACAAATAATAGAATATTTTAATTTCCAGTGAGAGAAATAAGTTTTTTTTTAAGCAAACAAAATAAGTTTTCGAAGGAATAGTAAATTTTCAAGGAAACATGAATTTTCTACCAAAAAAATTAAATGCTGCTACAAGAAAGGTCAACAAAAAATTAAAATTTTAGTTATAAAATGATATTTTAAAACAAAAAACTAATTTTAAAGCAAAAGGTTAATTCTCTACCAAAAAAAGAAGAATAATTTGTAACAAAATACATGAATTTTAAACCAAATGTTTTAATTTTCTACCTAAAAAGATAAAATTTCAACAAAAAATTGAAATTTTCACCCAAATAATTGAATTTGAAGGGCAAAACGCTCATTTTTAATTTAAAAGATAATTTAAAAAAATGCTAAAAAAATAGTTAAATTTTGAAGAAAGAAAAAAGATTTTTCATCTGAAATAAAGATTGATGAACATTTGATCTATTTTATAACATTTTATTTATTATATGAATGATTTTATGTAGATAATTGATCTTTTTTTAGTTGAAAATTCACTTACTTTGTTGAAAATTCTTCATTTTTGGGTTGAAAATAAGATTATGTTAGTGGAAAATGCATATTTTTGGGGCGTAAATTAATATTTGTTTTTAAAAATTCGTCTGTTGACTTGAAAATTCAACATTTTGGATGAGCCTTCTTTTGATAATTAACTGAAAATCGTCCTTGGTGGAAAATTTAACTAATTAGATTCAAAATTATTTTGTACATTCAAAATTGGTTTGAAAATTCATGTGTTTTGGTATAAATCAATCTTTTTTGGTTGAAAATTAATTTTTTTTTGGGTACAAATGTTTCCTTTTTTCGTAGAAAATTCACCTTTTGCGTTGAAAATTCAACTATTGGGTTATAAGTTCAATTTTTTGGTTGAATAGTAATTATTTTATTAACATTATTTTTTAATGAAAATGTAGGTATTCCATTTTTGTTAAAAAATCGATATTTTTATAGTTTAAAATTCACTTCTCGTACTTTTGGTTTGAAAATTAAATTATTGAAGTAGAAAATGCATATTTTTCGTTTGTAAATTCAATTTTTTGTCACAAATTCTTATTTTTAGTTTGAAGATTAGCCTATTTCTATTAAAAATTAAAATATTTGTTGAAAATTCGTTTTTTGTTTCGTTTAATTTAACAATTTCTGATTGAAAATTAAAATATTTTTTGGTGTAAATATCAATTATTACACTTTTTGTTAAGAATTTATTTTCTTTATTGAATATTTATCACTTTGGTTGAAAATTTAACTATTTTCTTGAGAATTTCCTTTTTATCTTTTTAAGTATGTTTTGACTTTTATAAATAATTAATTAAATTTAAATAATGTAATGAAAATATGAAAAAAATGAAATATTTAATATTTTTTTGACATTTAGAAAACATAAAAAATACATTTTCAAGGTAGAACTAAATTTAATTATTTTAATTTTATTCCAATTGTCTATAAGGCTCCATTTATCGCGTTTTCTGGAAACAAATGTCACATTAATGTATTAAATTATTTTGTTTTTATATCAAAAATTTGATTTTTCAAGTTCAAGAGTCGGAAAAATGTGACAGAAAGAAAAACGAAAAA
>NC_046662.1:1577177-1595298 GCF_010883055.1 Belonocnema kinseyi | reverse complement strand
GTACAAAAATTCATTTCTTTTATTGAAAGTACAGTTTTTTATTCAGAATTAATTTTTTTCAATTTTTTTTTCTTATGCACATTTTATTTTTTTAGTTGAAAACTTATTTTTTACATCAAAATGAAACTATTTTATTTCATAATCAAAATTTATATTTTTTAGTAGAAAATTCCCATATTGTTGAAAAATTTGTCTTCTTCAGTCAAAAATTAACCTTTTGACTCAAGAATTATAATCAAAATTAATTTCTTATGGTAAAAATTAATTTTTTTACCTAAAAATCTAACTAAATTTGTTGTAAACATTTTTTTCTGATGGATATTTAATCTTTTTGGTTGAAAAGTTTTTTATTTGGTTGAAAATTGATTTTATTTGTTAAAAAAAAATTATTTCTCTAACTAAAAATTCAACTATTCTATTTTTTGTTGAAATATTTTTTCTGTGTAAAAAATTCCTATTCTGCTTCATTTTTGTTGTCAAAAATTAACCTATTTGATTAAGAATTTAAGTATTTGTTTAAAAAATTTCTTTAAAAAATAAAACATTTGGTTGAAAATTAATATGTTTTGTCAAAAATTAGCCTTTTTTTTGGTAGAAAATTAACTTCTTTGGTTGAAAATTGATCTATGTACGTATTTTGCTCAAAATTATTGTTTTTTTTTATAGAAAGCGAATTTTTTTGGTTGAAAATTTATTTCTTTAGTTGAAAATAAGTTTTTTTATTCAGAATTTATTTTTTTTTTTCATATAGAAATTTTAATATATTTTTTTCTAAAAGGCATTTAATCTTTTCGGTTGAAAACTTATTTCTTCATCTTAAAATTAAACTATTCTATTTCTTAATCAAAAGTTGTCTTATTCAGTAGAAAATTAATCTTTTTGTCTCAAAAATTAAAGAACTCAATTGAAAATTAATTTTTTTGGGTGAAATTGAATTTTTTTCTTTGATTGATAATTTCTATATCTTAGAAAATTTATTTCTTTTGTTTTTTTGCAGAAAATTAACCTTTTTGTTTGAAAATTTCGATTAAAAATTAATATTTTTCGTAGAAAATTCCTATTCTGCTTCAATTTTTCTTGTAGAAAATTAGCCGATATGATTAAAAATTCAACAATTAGGTTAAAAAATTCCTTTAAAAAATAAAACTTCTGGTTGAGAATTAATATGTTTTGTTAAGAATTATTTTTTTGTGGTAGAACACTTTCAGTAAAAAAATCCTGCTTTTAAATAAATTAATTTTTAACATAAATAGATTAAATATCTATTAAAAAAAGATACGTGGTGAAAAATAGAATACTTATATTTTTAATTGAAAAAATTAATTTTCAATTAAAAAAAAATTTCAACTAAAAAAATGAAATTTTAACCAAAACGATAAATTTTCTACCAAAAAGGATCAATTTTTAACCAAATTTTGCATTTTTAAACGACTATTTAACCTAAAAGATAAATGATCAACAAGTGAAATTTTCAGTTGAAAAAATTATATTACAAACAACAATTTTAACAACATAATTTAATTTTGAAACAAAATTGGTTTTCTAGTCGCTATTCACGTACAGGAAAAATATTCAGAGTAACCTCTGGACCGGGAAACCGGAAATTTTGCAAATTTTTAGAAAAAAAAAAAATCTTTTCAAGTTTAATTTCAACAGTTTTTAAAAATAATCAGTTGAATTTTTCATTTTTTTCAATTATGCTATTATTTAGTTTGCAATGCGTAATTAAAAAATCGTGTACTTTAAAAATTCTTCATTTAAGAGTTTTATTTTTAAGCGTATTTTTTTCATTTAAAGAATTTCAAAATGCAGTTTTAAAGACTTAAAAATTAAAAAATTAGTAGCGCTTGAAATCGATATTTGTGGATAAAAAAATCTTTTTAGTTGACCAAAAAAATATAAATTATTATTGTTAAAATTGAACTGTACATTAAGGATTCACCAGTGAATAATAATATATTTTTTTAAACAATTCGGAATCAATTAAAAATTTAATTGTTCATGTAAAATCAACAATTTTAAATCGAATATTCAAAATTAAACTTTGAACGTTACAATTAAAAATTTTTTATTCGAAAAATCTTAATTTACAAGTAAAATATTTTAATTTTTATGTATAATAAATATTTAGCACATATAATTTCTAGAAAAAATTCGAGTCAGTTGAAGAGAAATAAGGTCTGAAAAGATTAAAAATTAATTAAAAATTTGAAATCATTTCAAATAATTTCGATGAAGTGTCTACGTTTCCGGAAAAAATGTGGCTATTCGTACCGATATTTTCGTGAAAATAGCCCACGGCCTAATTTAAAAGAAAATATGGATTTTCGCAGATTTCATGAAAAAAAATGTACAAGCTTTTCAAGAATTATAAAAGGCTTCCAAAGAATAAAAAACATTTTCTTGAGATTCCTAGGAAAATTGAAAATGACTTTTTATTTTGATAAATAAAATAGTTTTAAAAGATGTTTAGAAGTTCTTCTGAAATTTCAAAATGAAAATATTTTAAGTTTTAATTTAAGAATTTTATGGGACCGGGAAATGACAGTGAATTTATTTTTTGACCGGAAATTTTACAAAATTTTTAGAATAAAAATGTTGTCGAACTTTGATTTCAACCGTTTTTTAAATAATTAGGTTAAATTGTGATTTTTATAAATTATTATATCGTTTAGTTTAGAAAGCTCAATTTGAAAATCTTTCACTGCAAAAATGTTCCATTTTATATTTTTAATTTTTAAAAGCATATATTTTAATTTAAAGAATTTTAAAATGCAGTTTTAAAGGCATAAAAAACTAGAAGTTTTGAAAATCGAAGATTTTTTAAATAAAAAACAGAGTGGCGGTCGGACCGGGACGTTTACGAATTTTTAGAAGAAAAATTTGCCCCAGTTTGACTTTAACAGTTTTTTAAAATAATTAAAGTGCAGTTTTGAAGATTTAAACAATTAAAAATTAAAGTATTTGAAGTTAAATTTTTTAAATAAAAAACAGTTTTATTTTATCCACTTTAAATATAAATAAATATTCGAAAGTCTTGATAAGAACTGAAATTAATATATTTAAATAAAAATTTTCATGATTTGTCAATAATATATTTTTAATTCAGAGTTTTAGATCTTCCTTTATATTATTTTTTATATTAAATTTAATCAATAAATTTATTAATATATTATTTTTTTACTTTTTTTAGCTATTAAAAAATGTAAAGGTGCGTTTTACTATTTTCAACTTAAAAATAACTTAATAATAATATAGTTGTAATTAAAGGTTTTTATTAAATTTAAAATATTGTTTCGGTCTAAATTATTTAATTTGAAATTTCTTAATGTAGAAAAAGAATAAGTATTTAATATTCAGCAATATTTAGATTTTTTTGAAGTCTCGCAATTCTTGAAAAAATTCTAAATTTTTGATTTGAAATCTGCAAAAATCTATATATTTTTTTTTTAATTCGGCAGTAAGTATTTGAAATTATTTCAAGTTCTAAATTTAATTCGAATCTTTTTTAAACTTCTAAATGTCTCTTAAAATTACTCTAATATTTAAAAAAAAATAATAAGCGTTCAATTGTTATTTATAAAGTGAAATTTTAAGTTTTTTTTTTTAATTTTCAGGATTTTCTAAAAGTTTTAGGAAAAATTCAATTTATTTTGAAATATATTTGAAAGTTCTGAAAAAAAATTCAAAACTTATTTTAAATTTGGAAAAATTTAAAACCACTTCTGGATGTCTCAAGATTTTGAAATAAAATTTTAAATATTTTCAATATTAAAATAATAATAAATAAATAATTCAACTTTAAATTTAATAACTGTTAAGTTGAAAAAATTATTTTTCAATTTTTAATGAGTCTAGATTAAAATTACTTAAAATAATATAATTAAAAAAAATTTTAAAGATCATTGCTTGATTTAAATCGTTATATTAAAAGAAAAATCCTGGGCAAAAATTAACTGTTTGTGGTAAGTATTGGTTTTAAAAATTATTATTTAAATGTCAATAATCCAATGAAAATATAGAACAATGGTTATTTTTTATTTATTCTAAAAAAACAATTTTGACTACTAAAATTGAACATTTTTATCAATTTATAATTTAGTTTTATTATGAACATAAGAGTCTTCTAGTTATTTTAAATATCATATAATATTATTGAGTGAACAAAAAACAAGGAACTGTTGTGAAAGTTTTATTTGAGGCAGTGTGCCAAAACTAAAATATAATTTTAATTTCTCTAAGCGTTTTTTTTTTAATTGCCTATTTCTTTTTCAAAAAAAGCTGTTTTTTATATTTTAAAATTATTTTGTCGAAGTGACAATCTTCCACTTTTGATGGTACCATACTAAATCTGAAATTGTAAATAAATTATAAATATGTTAATAAAATATTTTACTTTAATTTAATGTTTTTATTCTACCGTTTTTTTAAAAATAATTTTAATTTTGTTATTTTTAATTTATATCATTAGTTTAGAATGCGTAATTCGAAAATCTTTTACTCTATAAATCTTCCATTTTAGATTTTTAATTTTGAGCATATATTTTTAATTTAAACAATTTTAAAATCCATTTTTAAAAACTTAAAGAATTAAAAATTCGAAGCTATTTCGTAGAAAATTAATTTGTTTAAATTCATATTTTGGTGTTGAAAAGTGAACTAAACTCTTTTTTTATGAGAATTGAACAGTTTTTTTTGAAAAATTATTTTTTTGATCAAAAAATGTATATATTTCAGTAGAAAGTGCATCTTTCTTGGATAAAAATGCAACTTTTTGTTTAAAAATGCAAGCGTTTTGTTAAAAAGTAATCCTTCTTGGTTAAAAATTCAACTGTTTTGTTGAAAATTCAAGTATTTTCTCAGAACATTTACTTCTTATTTAAAACTCATACCTTAATGTTGAAAAGTCAAATAAAAATGTTTTTTTTTTTTTAAATGGAAATTCAACTATTTTTTTTCGTTGAAAATGTGTGTTTTTATTTCCAAAATGTATCTTTTTCGGTAGAAACTGCATCTTTCTTAAATAAAAATGCAACTATTTAATTAGAAATTCATAATTTTTGTTAAAAAGTCATCCTTTCCGGTTAAAAATTCAATATTTTTTTAAAACTTACGTATTTAAAATTTATATTTTGGTTTTGAAAAGTAAAATAAAATCTTTTTTAGGCAAAAATTCAACTTTATTAATTTTTTTTTATTTAGCAATTTATCTGTTGTAGAAATTTCATCTTTCTTTGATAAAAATGAACTTTCTTGTTTGAAAATTCAACTATTTGATAGAAAATTTACTTATTGTTTAAAATTCATATTTTAATGTTGAAAAGTCAAATTAAAATCTTTTTTAGATACAATTTTAACTATTTTTTTTTTTTTAAACTTGTGTTGTTATTTCAAAAATTTATCTATTTTAGTAGAAATCTTTTTTAGGTAAGAATTCAACTTTTTTTTAAATTTGTCTTTTTTTATTTGAAAATTGACCTGTTTTAGTGGAAATTTCATCATTCTGGGATAAAAATGCTACTTTTTATTTAAAGATTCAATAATTCTGTTAAAAAGTCATCCCTTTTGGTGGAAAATTCTACTGTTTTGTTGAAAATTCGTGTCTTCGGATTGAAAATTCAAGTATATTTATAGGAAATTTACTTCTTGTTTAAAACACAACTGTTTGGTTGAAAATTAGTCTTTCTGCTTTGTTGAATTAATTTTTTTTTTAATTTCATGTTTTTTGCTTTTAATATCAACTTTTACATTTTTTTGTTGAGAATTTATCTTTTTAGGATGAAAATTTATTTATTTTGTTGAAAATGCAAGTAATTTTTAAAAAAGGTATTCTTAATGGTAAAAAAGTAATTTTTCGTTTAAAATATATAAACAAAAAAAATAATGCATAATAATATACATAATATATATAATAAATAATAATGAACTATTTTTTAATTAATATTTAAGAAGATTTATCACGATTTACAATATTTTCAAAAATGAATCTGGATGATTTTTAAAAAATTTCTTTAATTTGGCAGAATTAGAAAAAAAAATTAATTACAAAAAAATATAAAACAGCATGTAGATGTTGCAAGATTTTTAAATAAAATTTCGAAGAATTTTTAAACTATTTAAACTAAAAATAATTCAACTTTTAATTTGAACAGGGAACTTTTAATTTTTTACAAATTTATAGTTGGAACTTGAATTTATCCATAACAAAATTCCGAATTGGAACAGGAAATTTTTCCAAAGAATTCTATTTCTAATTATAAATTGTCTTGGAAATGGGAATTTAAAAATTTAAATAAATTCCGAGCTGGAACAGGGAATTTCTAAAAAGAATTAATTATAATTCTAAGTTGAAACGGGATATTTTCGAAAAAAATTACAACTTTGAATTGGAACAGGGAATTTTACAACAAAAAATCTAATTTTTACAATTGGTTGAAAATGAGAATTTTCTAAAAGAATTAAAATTATGGATTTGAACAAGGAATTTTTCGAAAAGAATTAAAATTGTGGATTTAAATAGGGATTTTTCAATTTTTAAACAATCTGAGCTGGAATTAAAATTTTTAAATTTCTTGAATTGTACAATTTAAAAAAATTTTTAATTCATTGATTGATTTTTTAATTCAGAGTATTTAAAATGTTAATGTAAATTTATATTTCTGGAAATTGATCTAAATCTTTGAATTATATAATTTATAAAAGTTTAAAATGTTTAATTTGGCAGTTTGACTGCATTTAATTAAAAACTGTGCAGTTGAAAAGTGTCTAATTTTTAAAACGGTGTGCCGCTCCGCATTTAAAAGTTATTTAAAAGTAGTATTTCTTAAGTAAAATAAGGCAATTGAATTTGGCGATTCACTTTCGCCCCACATATTTTATTTTCGCCCTACTAATTTTATTTTCGCCCCTCAAATTTGACGTTCGCCCGGCTAATTTTATTTTCGCCTCGCAAATTTTACTTTTGCCCCGAAAATTTTACTTTCGCCCCGCTGATTTTACTTTCGCCCCGCTTATTCTATTTTCGCCCGGCTAATTTTATTTTAGCCCCGCAAATGTTATTTTCGCTTCGCAAAGTTTACATATGCCTCGCTGATTTTACTTTCGCCCCGCTAATTACTTTCGGCTCAAAAATTTTACTTTCGCCCTGCTAATTTTACTTTCGCTCCACTTATTTGACTTTAGCCCTACTAATTTTATTTTCCTCCCTTAAATTTTACGCTCGCCCCGCAAATTTTACTTTCTCCCCGCTGATTTTACTTTCGCCACGCTAATTTTATTTTCGCCACTCTGATTTTACCTTCGCCCCGCTAATTTTATTTTCTACTCCAAAATTTTACTTTCGCCTCAAAAATGTTACTTTCGCCCTGCTAATTTTACTTTCACCCCACTTATTTAACTTTAGCCCTACTAATTTTATTTTCCGCCTTTAAATTTTACGTTCGCCCCGCAAATTTTATTTTCGCCTCGCAAATTTTAATTTCTCCCCGCTGATTTTACTTTCGACCCGCTAATTTTACTTTCACCCAGCTGATTTTACTTTCGCCCTGAAAATTTCACTTTCGCCCCGCTGATTTCACTTTGGCCCCGCTAATTTTACTTTCGCCCCGCAAATTCGGTTTGCGGGAAATATATGCTACTTTTGCCCCTATTTTCAGGGATAAAAGGTGGCCATTTCGGTCGAGTATGGAATAAAGTTGATTTATTTCCGTCTTACAGTTAATTTACATAAATAAAAAGACAGGGAAAATCCGAGTAAAATTTCTTTAATTGTTAAATTGGAAAAAAGCGTATTGCAATTTACTACATTTCGCAAAATTTGTATATCATCTTCCGACAAATTATAACTAATAAATAAATAATTATACAAAAATTAGCATAAAAAGCTAACCAAAAATTTTTTTTTGTACTTGGGTTTTTTTTGGTATGCCATGTATTTTTAAATGTGTTAATTTCTGTATAATTATTTTTTAGGTATAATTTGCCCTAAGATGACCGAGAGATTGGTCAAAATGTCGCATATTGCAAATTGCTGGTTTTTTTCTTCAAATTTAACAATTTACAAAATTTGACTCGGATTTTCCCTGTCTTTTTATTTATCTGAATTGACCGTCAGACCGAAATAAATGAACTTTATGTTCATTTTTAATTAATTTAAAAATCGATCATAGAAAAGTTTTACTTTTTAAAATTTTAGAAAATTTTCCTTTTGAATGTCTTAAATTTTAAATCTAATGCAATGTCATATAAATAGAATTTATTCCCAATAAAATGTTTGTTGTTGCTGTTTTCATTCTTGAATCGCTAATCGGATTTGATTTTGCCCAACTGTGTATTATACTTTTGAAGCGTTTACAATTTTTGATGCATACTAGAGCTCTATATTTTAAATAGAATGTTCACCGACAGAGAAGAATGCGAGTGGAGGTTACCACCTAGTAAACGGGACCAGAGTGGAGCCTTCCTGATCGATAGAAGTCCCATCTACTTTGAGCCTTTATTAAATTACTTAAGGCACGGTCAATTAATTCTTGATCTCAATCTTAACTCCAAAGGTTCGTTCAGCGAAGAAAATATTAACTAATTACGCTTGCATGAAGCATTGAAGAAAAATTTAATAAATAATTACAGAGATATTTAATTTACTCTCCTTAAATTTTATAGATCAACTCAGAAAGTTTTAAATTCAGGCATTATTTATTCGTCTTCACATTAACTTTAACCTCAGATATGGCTGCAAAATTTACATTTTTTTTGTATTTTCTTAGAATATCTCTATTTGTGATGTTTCTTCGAGGCATGTATATTATTTTTGAATTATTAATTGAAGTAGGCATTCGATTCGATGCTGAAAATCTAGCATCACTCTCTTTATCAATTGAGTCCAATTCTTGAGGTGTTGTATTTCGTTGTTCGAGTAGTTCACTTGGTTGCTTAAGGTACAAATCCTAATTAGAAGGTCAAAAAAACCTGTATTTTCAAGAATTTTTTTCTCAGCTCTTTTATAAGATAAAGATATCAAACTTTTTTTATTATATTTATGCATGTTTTAACATCAAAAAACTTTTTTTCTTAAATTTTTAAATGATGTCTAGGAAGCGCCAAAGTGAAGCCTAAAAAAAAGTTGTTGCATGGCCGACAGTTAATCTCAGGAACGGCAAGTCTGAAACAAAAAAACCAAACGGTTTCTTGAAAAGGAAGGTTCCTTACGTAGGAATTTACCACATTTATAAGAAAATTGAAAAAAAAATGGCCGAAGTTTGAAAAAAACTCAATAAATCAGCTGTAAATTCCTATAGAATACACCTGAATAAACAAAACGCGACAAGGTTCATCAAAATCGGTTCAGTAGTTCCGAAGATTAACTGTCGGCCATTTGAAAAAAATTCATTTCGAGAAAAACGCGTTTAGAGTTTTTCGACATTATATGTTGTAAGTATTTAAACAAAAATTAAGTTTTATCATGCACAATCAATTAATCAGCTATCCCTGGACCATATAACAAAATGTTACAGTTTTTGTAAGGTTCCTCCTCCTGTTGTTGGACCTCTTTTTCGCCAAACCGACCCTCTTACGATGCCGCGTTACTGGTTTTTTCTGCCATAGCAATTCTTTCGTCATCTTTTTTTTGCACATATTCATATGCAGTACGGTCGATGGTGCATCCCATAACTTGCATCATCTTCAACAGAGAAATGCGGCCTTCGTTGAAGATAGCCAATGATATTTGGACGGCTAATTCCGTTACTTCTTTACCAACAAACGCATGTTTCGGTACGGTTGCCCAAAGTGTTTTATTGAAACACTCATTGTTGTTTTGAATATTTTTTCCTAAACAACGTTTCAATAAGTCCTCATTGGTCAATTTTTCGAAAACTGGCTTGATGTATTCTTGAACTTCTTCGCTGAGAGCCGGTTTGTGTTTGAACGGTTCATTTCTCACAAAAGATAAAATGTGACTAGCAGTTGCGTCAGCTCGGAGTGTGCGCACTACACATTATTTTCCGCCATTTAACACAGTTACAACTGGAATCTCTTTAAAATATTTTAGGAGCACTTTTCGTGCTCTTTTACACTATTTATAGATTTTTTCAATTTCCATCAACGCTTGTTCTCACCAGTACATAATGAAATATTGTCTAGAGTGATTTAACTTTTTCTGTAATTTTTTTGTTGGTTATGAAGTTATTTAAGTGAAATTTAAATTGATAGCGGGTAAATGAAGAATTTATTCTTTTGTTTTTCGAGCAAGCCTTTAGCCCTCCAGTCCATACACCAGATTGGCTGGATCTTGGAATGGCCGGAATGTGAGGCGTTGACCAATCAGAAACGTTTCGCTGAAATAGTTTCATTCTCACGTCGAACTAAGCCGAACTCAGCCGAAGTGTTCGAAATTTTTAAGTTCGCGCCAAAAGGCGTTCCGTTTATTTTCAAAGTTGTCAAACAAATGAACCGGAATGACCGTGACTTGGAATGACCGGAACAGCAATCACAGAGCATCTTCGGCAAGACGAAAAAGTGCCTTCCTGTGAAAGGTGCTCTGTGATTGGTGTTCCGGTCATTTCGGTTCATGTGTCTGACAACTTTGGAAATGAACGGAACGCCTTTTGGCGCGAAATTAAAAATTTTGAACACTTCGGCTGAGTTTGGCCCGAGAATGACACTTTCCGCGGAACGTTTGTGATTGGTCAATGCCTCACTCCGGCCATTCCGAGATTCGGCCGTTGTGGTGCATGGTCTTAAGGACTTATTGAAAAACGTTGTAATATTTCCGAACTGTCTAGGAGTTTTGGAAGAGGCTCGCTTTTATGGAATCGAAGGAGCAGTCAGTATTTTGGAAGAAATGGCAATTGATGAAGAAAAGCGGGAAAAGGGAACAGCGTCTCTTACTCGACATGATGTCCTGAAAGCTATAATGTGCACACCTATTTCTTCCGAATTACGATTTCAAGGCGTTAATTTAGTTGGAGCCGATCTTTCCAGACTGGACCTGAGAAATATTAATTTTAAGGTAAAGTGGATTTTATATTTTGCCATCTCTTTATTATCGGCAGTTATATTATTTATAATGAGATATTGAAAAATATAACTATATTCAATAAAGAAAAATGGGTAGATAAATGAAGAATTAGTACGAATCGTCGTTAGTTCAAATGCCACGCCTTTTACAGCCCAATACAATACAATTTTGTATTAAAAAAAATTTCAATCATATAGAAATTTTCTATTAAAAAAGTTAAATGTTCAACAAGAAATAGAATATTTTATCTAAACTAATCAATTTTCAACCATAACGCTTGAATGCCTAACAGACAAAAATTTTGTCAATAAATTTAGTTAACAAAATTAATTCTGAATAAAAAACTAATTTTCAACCGAAGAAATGAGTTTTCAACCAAAAAGATTAATTTTCTATCACAAAGGATCATTTTTAACAAAACCCATGAATTTTTCACCAAATATTTGAATTGTTAATAGAATTTCCAATCTAATAGTTGGATTTTCAATTGAAAAGGTTAATTCTCTACTGAAAAATTTACTTTCCACTCAAAAACGATCATTACACCCTCAAATAATCATTCCACGTCTTCTAAAACTTGATAAATTCCTATCTGGTATCAAATAAACATGCCACGCCTTTTACAACAAAAAAAAAACACCCACTTAGTATCAAGTAACCATGACACGCCTTCTCTAACCAGAAAAAAGTATATCTGGTATAAAATAATCATGCCACGCCTTTTCCAACTTGAAAAACGCCCACTTAATATTGATTAATCATGACACGCCTTTTCCAGTTCGAAAAAAGCCTATCTGGTATCAAATAATCATGCCACGCCTTTTCCAACTTAAAAAACGCCCACTTAATATCAAGTAATCGTGAGACGGCTTCTCTAACTCGAAAAAAGTATATCTGGTATAAAATAATCATGCCACGCCTTTTCCAACTTAAAAAACGCCTATTTAATATTACTTAATCATGACACGCCTTTTCCAGCTCGAAAAAAGTCTATCTGGTATCCAATAATCATGCCACGCCTTTTTTAATTTGATAAACGCCCATCTCGCCTTAAAAAACTGTGCGACGCCTTTTCCAACTCAGGAAACGCTCATCCTACCTCAAATAATAATTCCACGCCTTTTGCAACTCGAAAAAAGCTTACCTGATATCAAGTAATGATGCCACGCCTTTTTTAATTTGATAAACGCCTATCTCGCCTTAAAAAACTGTGAGACACCTTTTCCAACTCGAAAAAAGCTTACCTGATATCAAAAAATGATGCCACGCCTTTTTCAACTGGAAAAATACACACTTGTCATCAAGTAATAACGCCACGCCTTTTTCAAATCGAAAATGCCTATTCTACCTTTATCAATTACGACACGCCCTTTTCATCTCGAGAAACGCCCATCAATCTTATTTAATTATGTAGACAGCTCTCTGGATTCTAATAGCATTACAGTTTTGTGTCGTGTAGCTGTTAGGGAATAGACTTGTTGTTTTGACAATGACCCTCTGTATGAATGATAATTTTCTAAAAAAATATAACTAATATAAAAAAATGTAGTCTAATAGTAATAGTAATATTAATATTTTCTAGTATGCGAATTTGCACGGTTGCAGCTTGGAAGGAGCGAACTTGTCTGGCTGCTGTTTGGAGCGAGCTGATTTATCTAGTGCGAATCTCGAGGGGGCGCATTTGGTTTGTGTCAAGATGCTCTGCGCCAATTTGGAGGCGGCAAATCTGCATTCCTGCAACTTCGAGGATCCCGGCGGATTATCTGCCATAATGGAGGGCGTCAATCTCAAGGGCGCCAATTTGGAGGGAAGCAATATGGCGGCTGTCAATCTACGAGTAGCCACACTCAAGAATGCAATTCTCAAAAATTGTGACCTCAGATCTGCATGTCTCGCCGGAGCCGATCTCCAAGTAAACAGAAAATAAAACTCTAATACACAGATTTATTAAAAATTTTTAAATAATATAAAGAAGTCAATAACCTAGCTTATTGGTGGTGCATGCTTTATTTTTATTTATTTCAGAGCTGCGACTTGTCAGGGTCAGATTTGCATGAAGCGAACTTACGAGGTGCCAATTTAAAAGACGCAGTCTTCGACCTGATGCTCACGCCACTGCACATGTCACAGACGATCCGATGAAAATAATAAAGAGAGAGAGAGAGAAAGAGACGCAGAGAAGCTTATAAGGTAAACCGACCATTACTGGGACATCGTAAAAAGTATGTCTAATAGTGGGACAATAATAATTATCCTTAAGTATCTTTGATATTCAAACATAAATCATAAAAGTTAACATTTTCTAGTATTCTTCAAGTTCTTTTGAATTTAATTCTACTAATTATTTTTCTTTTGACAACTTATGCATTTAGTCAATAATATAAAATATTCTTTAAAATTTGCGAAGGGACCGCTGCAAACTTCGCCATTTTTTTTTGTATTTCAAATCTTTCCGCACAACTTTTATAGTCTTCTTTTAAGGAAATTTTCTGTTATTTGAATAGTTAACTGGGTGGATAGTGTTGATTTATATTTTCACAGATTGTGGAAAGACATCTACACTGATCGGTAGTAACTACCTCTGATAATAATAGAGATTTCTTTCAATTACTCGTATAAAAAATGTAACATCTGGCCTATCTGGTATCAAATAATCTTGCCACGCCTTTTCCAATTAAAAAAACGCTCACTTAATGTCAATTAATTAATACACGCCTTTTTCAACTTAAAAAACGCCCACTTGATATCAAGTAATCATTCTACGCCTTTTCCTTCGCGAAAAATGTCCATCTCACCTCCAATAATAATCATTTCACTCCCTTTTCAACGTAAAAACGCTTGCTTTACTTACAAAAATTATGCCACTCCTTTTTCAGCTTGAAAAACGCCCACTTAATATCAATCAATCATGCCACGCCTTTTCCAATTAAACAAACGCCCACTTAATGTCAATTAATTAATACACGCCTTTTCCAACTCGAAAAAAGCCTATCTGGTATCAAATAATTATGTCACGCCTTTTCCAACTTAAAAAACGCCCACTTGATATCAAGTAATCATTCTACGCCTTTTCCTTCGCGAAAAATGTCCATCTCACCTCCAATAATAATCATTTCACTTCCTTTCCAACTTGAAAACGCCTGCCTTACTTAAAAAAATTATGGCACGCCTTTTTCAGCTTGAAAAACGCCCACTTAATATCAATCAATCATGCCACGCCTTTTCCAATTAAACAAACGCCCACTTAATGTCTATTAATTAATACACGCCTTTTCCAACTCGAAAAAAGCCTATCTGGTATCAAATAATTATGTCACGCCTTTTCCAACTTAAAAAACGCCCACTTGATATCAAGTAATCATGCTACCCCTTTTCCTTCGCGAAAATATCCATCTCACCTCCAATAATAATCATTTCACTCCCTTTTCAACGTGAAAACGCTTGCTTTACTTACAAAAATTATGCCACTCCTTTTTCAGCTTGAAAAACGCCCACTTAATATCAAGTAATCATGCCACGCTTTTTCCAACTTAAAAAATGCCCAATTAATATCAAGTAATCATGACACGCCTTCTCTAACTCGAAAAAAGTATATCTGGTATAAAATAATCATACCACGCCTTTTCCAACTTAAAAAACGCCCACTTAATATTAATGAATCATTACACGCCTTTTCCAGCTTGAAAAAAGCCTATCTGGTACCAAATAATCATGCCACGCCTTTTTTAATTTGATAAACGACCATCTCGCCTTAAAAAACTGTGCGGCGCCTTTTCCAACTCAGGAAACGCTCATCCTACCTCAAATAATAATTCCACGCGTTTTCCAACTCGAAAACAGTTTACCTGATATCATGTAAAGATGCCACGCCTTTTTCAACTTGAAAAATACCCACTTGACATAGCTTGAAATAGCGTATATTTCTGAAAAAAATTGTTCTTTCGATCTCTCTAATCGCTTAATTAGGGCTTAATCAACGGATTTCAAAAGATTCGAAATATTTTTGGAAATTTTAAAAGATCGCAAAGAATTTTTTTATTTATTTCAGTAATTTGAAGGATTTCAGAGACTTAAATATTTGAGGGTATTTTAAAAGATTGCATAGAATTTTCAGGAGATTTAGATAAATTTTAAATCCACTGAAAATTTATAGTAGTCAATCAAATTTTTCCGATTCTTAAAATTGTAAGATTTGAAAGGATTTGAAATTTTTCTTGGAATTCACTTTTAATTTTTTTAAATTCTTTGGAATTCTCTTGGTTTTTTTTAATTCTCAGGAATTTCTTAAAATTCTTTGAATTCTCTTGAATTTTTCTAATAATTTAAAGTTACTGAATTCAATTAAGTTTTTTATTATTTTGAAATTGTTTTAAATTCACTTGATTTTTTTTTAATTCACCTTGAATTTTTTATGAATTTCATCTAATTCTTCTAATTTTTTTAATTTATCTAAATTTACTCAAAATTGATTGTCATCAATCAAAAATTTTTTGATTCTTGAAATTGTTCTAATTTATTTAAATTCTTTTGAATTTATATTGAATTGTTTTTCAATCATTAGTCACTTCTTGAATTAGAAATTAGTAGGATTTCAAAGATTTGGAAGGATTTGAAATTTTTCTTGGAATTCACTTTTAATTGCTTTTCATTCTTGGGAATTCTCTTGAATTTTTGTAATGTACTTGAATTCTTCCAAATTCACTAAATTCTATCTAATTTTTAAAAGCATATATTTTAATTTAAAGAATTTTAAAATGCAGTTTTAAAGATTTAAACAATTAAAATTTATAAGCTGTAAAGATACATAAATAAATAATTTTTAATATATAATTGTACTTTTAACATTTCAAAAGTGAATAATAATTGATTTTGCAAGACGATTCGGAATCAGTTAAAAAATTTCAAATTTCTTGTAAAAAATATTAAGTAAGTTGAAAAAATATTTAAAAAGATTTCGACATATGTACCAAATTATAAAAACTTAATCTGGAAGATTTGTAGCAAATTTTTTCAATTTGGCAGGATTTAAAAAAAATGGAAGACAATTTTTAGAAAAAATTCGAATAATTTAAAACGATGTTTAGAAATTCTGAAAATTTATTTAAGCAATTTAAAATTTGAAAAAATGTAAAACAACATGCAGCTCCGTTTTTATTAGTTCAAATGCAAAAAATTCTGGAAAAGAATTATTTTTATTGAAAATTAAAAAGTTTTACGTTATTTAAAATATGGGAAATAAAAAGTTATGTTTTTAAGCAAAATGTTGAACACTTTGATATGAAGTTTAATTAAAAAATAAATATAAATAGATTTCTTATGATTTATAATAATATATTTTTGTTCTTAATGTATTATTATTATATTTTAATGTAAATTGTACAATTTTATTTTGGTAAGCCCCACTGGATTTTCCTTGCCTCAGTATTGGCTTCTTTTATGTCCCACTTAAGGATATAGAAAATATGCATTGATATTAATTAACAATAAAATCAATCATTAATTTTTTGTTCTCGTCGACAAAAAAAAAGGTATTAGCCGTGATGTTGTGCACTATCAGAAGCGCCTTTGACGTCCGAAACAACGCTGTGAACTAAGTGATTTGCATCCTAGAATCTTACTCAACTTTTTCCGAGTATTGATTTTCGTAGCTTCCTATTTTAAATTCCGGATTTCAATCTAGTTATTATTTATAGATAGGATTCTGCGAATGATTACACATTATATTTTCATAAAAGAGTATTTTAATTGAAAGATATATTTAGTGTGAATCATCAAAAGGATTGTAGATATAATTTATTTTTTAGCTTTTCGAATTACTGCCAGCTGCTGTGTTATTATAATGTCATAGATAAGTAAGTATTAAGAAGGGTAGTCGATAAGAGAATGTAAAAGACTTATAACTTGATAAATTATTGTCTACAATTATATAATAATAATAATAATGTAGTGTTTTTTATTGTAGATTAGAAATAGTCCATTAGAAATGCAAACGCTACACCCCAATTTTATTCTATTTGTTGAAAAAATAAACACTAACATAACTTTCATTTATGAAAACTGGATTTGACTGATTGTTAATGTTTATTGTCAGTATTAACATTCATGTCATTTGGAAATTTACAGAACAGTGTTTATATTAAAAATTACAGGAGTACTTATTATTGACTATTAAAGCTTTAAAATTTTAAAAATATACCGAAAAAAATGTAAGGACATGTGACACTTAGATTTCTAGTTTACCTACATTTTTTCTAGATCATACCATTCCACACAAAATGAAATATACTCAGTAAACACGTTCTGTAACTGTTCCAGATCAAAAAAGGAACTGTGTTGTATAGCAGTTGTTACATGGTGGTGACCGAATTGTTCTAGAACAAAAAAGGTAACAGTGTTCTAGAACATTGTGACAAAATTGTGACCGATCTGTTCTAGAACAAAAATGTTCTAGAACATTTCTATGACTGTGACATGTTCTAGAGTTCTGTGACAAAATTGTGACAGAACTGTTCTCGAACTATGTGACAGCACTGTTCTGTAACAGTTGTTGTGGAATTCTTCTAGACCGAACTGATCACAGACGCTCTATAATATTTGTTTCAAGTTTATTTTAGAACCGTACCGTAACAGTGTCATATCGAAGTTCTAGAATCTTGTTACAAGTGTGTTCTAGAACCAATTAGGAACAAAGATTAGTTCGGTAACACTGTGGTCGAGCTGACCCTTGCGAATATCCCTAATGTGGATATCTCGGATGTATAATTTTTGTTAGTCCGGCGATCCCGGATCAAAATTTATCCATGGGGATATCAAAATTTCCGCCTCGCAAGATATTCCGTCGGGTTATCTCTGGAAGAACCCGGGACATAAATGGCGTCAAATTGAATATCCCGGGATATCAATTGCTGTGAGGGGTACACAGCAATATTCCATATTTGATAAATAACAGTTCTAGAACTGTTATAGAGTTGTTCTAGATTTTCTACAATGGAGCGTACCAAAGTTCTAGAATCGTTACAGATCGGTTGTCACAGCGTTCTGGATCTGTTAAAGATTTGTTATACAACATTTGTAATCAAGTTCTAGAATTGTTCTAGAAATGTT
>NC_046662.1:1565709-1577077 GCF_010883055.1 Belonocnema kinseyi | reverse complement strand
AGAATTGTTCTAGATTTTTTACAATACAGCGTACCAATGTTCTAGAATCGTTACAGATCGGTTGTCACAGCGTTCTGGATCTGTTAAAGATTTGTTATACAAAATTTGTAATTGAGTTCTAGAATTGTTCTAGCGTATGATGGAGGACATAGTTACTCGCATGTTCGTAACCTGTTACTAACCTGTTATAGAACAGGTTCTTTTGTGTTCTAGAACCGTTACAGATCTATTCTGTAACCATGTTTGCTGGAATCAAGCAGAAAGTTTGGAAAAATCCATATAGAAAAGGAACTAAGAAACGTTTATCTATTAATAAATTTTACATTTTGTTTTTTGTAATTGTAAAAATTAATTAGTACATAAACGTCCCTGGGTCACTTTTCCTTATTTTTCCAAACTTTCAGTTTGAGATCTCATTTCTTGTGAAATTAGTATGACCTATAAAAAAATGTCGGTAAAGTAGGAATCGGATAAGGGTCTCATGTTCGTAATTCATTGAAAAAAACGAAATTGCGCAAGCGTGGAAAATATATAGCACTTCCGTGGGAGTTCAGGACAGTTTTTCACTGAAATTTATGTGGGAATAGTAAAAATTGACGAAAAAAAACTATTTCGAAGAATTGGAAGTTAAAAAACTGCCCACAACAGAAATGTCTCATATACCAGGAGAAAATCCATTGAAAAGAAGAAAGGTTGGTCCGCACAAGAAGTGCTGTTTTGGAAAGTGTAAAAGTGACAGGCGGTGTAAGTCCTACTTTGGAATGTACTTATTACTTTATTGCATTTCGAAAACCTTGTTGAATATTTCGAAAGGGCGACATTCCCGGTGGTTCACTTAAAGGGCATATTAAAAATTGCGCGAAATTCAGCAGAAGTGGTATGTGGGTGAAGTTATGTGTAAATACTAAATTGTTGTGACTACAAATTAATTATTCTTCTACGGTTTTTTTTAAGAACATTCAATACAATACAATGCTGTCTCACAAATTTAATTTTGTGACATTCCAACGATTTAAGACTTTATTTCTAATAGTTCAGTTTCGAGTTGTTTTATTTTGAATATTTGAAGTATAATTATTGATTTTATATGAACAACCAAATTTCGTTTAAATTTACCAAACTGCCACTTTCTTTCATAACTAAATTATTAATAGAGTCAGTTAAAAATTAAATATTTTAAACTGAAATAACATTTGAATAGTATTTGAAAATGAATTAAAACGTTTAATTATGAATCTATTAATTGGAAATTATTTTCATTACAATTAGTTTATGAAGGTTTAATCAGACGTTTAAAGTTCTTTAAATACTAATGTTTTCTCATTGAAACAGCTCAATTTTGAAAATTAAAATCTGCATGTATATTCATTAATTTCGAGCTTCATATTAGAATCGTCTTTCGAAAGGAAGTATTTTTCAATTATTTATACTCTAATTGCACTTTATTAAAATTATTTATTATTTATCACAAATTTTAAAATTCAAACGCACATCATTTTCATTCACTTTTACATTAAAATTGGGTACTCTCAGTGAGTACAAAGTTTGGCGACATCTTTACGACATCGTCACGACAACTTTACGACAACTTTACGATATCCTACGTCCATTTCGTTTCGTTGTCTTTACGATATTGTAAATAAGTCATCTGATCTGACGACGTCTTTACGATATCGCAAGGACACCGAAACGACATGGACATATGATGTCGTAAAGATGTCGTAAATATGTCGCAACGATGTCGTAAAGACGTCGCCAAATTTGGTGCCTACTGGGTTTTTACGAAGACATCATTTTTGGTTGCAAATTCAACTTTTTTTTGTAAAAAATTGGTATTTTTTGGTTAAAAATTCAACTCTTTTCGTAGAACATAAAACTTTTGTTTAAAATTAATATTTCGTGGTTTATTTTATTGCATCTTTCTTGGATAAAAATGCAAATGTTTTCTTTAAAATTCAACTATTTCCTAGAAAATTTACTTTTTCTTTAAAATTCGTATTCTTGTGTTGAAAAGTCTATTCAAATCTTTTCGGATGAAAATTCAACTTTTTTTTGTTGAAAATTCGTCATTTTTATTAAAAATTTTACCTGTTTTAACAGAAATTATATTTTTCTTGAATAAAAATGCAAATGTTTGGTTGAGAATTCAACAATTTTATTGAAAAGTCATAATTTTTTGTTGAAAATTCTGCTGTTTTGTTAAAAGTTTAACCATTTCGTAGAAAATTGACTTTTTGCTTAAGTTAATTCATAATATTTTTGCGTTAAAAAGAGAACTGACATTTTTTCTGGATAAAAATTTAACAATTTTTTTGACATTGTTTTTTTAAAAGTAAAATGCATCTGTTTTAAGACAAATTTAATATTTCTTGGATAAAAATGCAACTGTTTAGTTAAAAATTAAGCTATTTTGTTTCAAAATCATACTTTTTGTATGAAAATTTTAATATTTTGTTGAAAATATAACTATTTCGTAGAAAATGTACTTTTTGTTTAAAATCTGGATGAAAGTTCAACATAAAAAATATTCTCTTTCTTATTCAAAATTCATATTTTTAGTACAAATTTCATCTTTCTTTGTTACAAATGAAACTATTTAATGCAGAATTAAACTATTAAATTCTCATAATTTGTGATTGAGAAAGTATTAGAATTGTCCGAAATTTGACACCACAGTTTTTCAACGGATCTCCGTGTTTCGAGACCTCCTGAATCCGAAAATCAAGTTTTTAAGATGACATCTGTCTGTCCGTCCGGCCGTCCGATAACTCTCGAAAAAATGCGCGGATCAAATCGATCTCTGGCACACTTTTTTTAGGTCCTAAAAGAAAGGACGAGTTCGTTAACCTGCGATTTTGGATAAAAATTCCAAAATTAGAGCATTTAAAAAATTTTTTGAACTTTTTTTTTGGATTTAATAATTACAGTAGAACTTCGATTATCCGAAGTAATGTGGGGAGGAGATACTTCGGATAAGCGAAAACTCGGATAATACGGAAGAAGTACAAAATTCGGAAAAGTTATCTATTTTTTATATATTTTAAATAGAAAAATAAATATAAATATTTAGCTTTATTAATTTATTAATAATTGTAAACTACATACTGCGTGCATTCAGAATTAGACGTAGAAGCTTCATCTGTTTTATTAATGATTCTCCGTATTATCCGAGCATGCACCTCGGCTAATGCGGACTGCTTAGATGCGTCCCGTTGCCTCGGATAATCGAAGGCCGGGTAATCGAGGTTCTACTATATTTGTAGAACTGTTTGTGGTAGTCAAAAAGCCAAATAATTTATTCTAATGACTTTTTTTGATAAAAAGAAAACTCTCAGAGTTATAGCATTTTCGTTAATAATCATTTCTTGACAGGACGTGTACTTTTTGTTTTTGTTTTCGTGAAAAATAATATTGAGAATAAAAAAAAATTTGGTAAAATAACAAAAAATTGTTCAACCGAAAAAGAGCTACAAATTTGTAATAATCTACTACATTCTCATCATTTATGATCAAGAAAGTATTAGAATTGGGCCAAACTTGACACCACAACATTCAAATTTAGAACCAAGCGACGCAAAATATGAAAAAAGTTTTCAAAGCTTTATAAAAATCCTACAAAATGTATTTAACTATTTTGTTTGGAATTTTTGGTTGAATCACTTTTTTAAGTAATAATTTTTTTTAAAGATTTATATTTGCAGTTGAAAATTCATCTCTTGGATTGAAAGCTAACCTATTTTCTTGAAAATGAATTTTTTAAAATTAAAATTTCAACAACACGGGTAAAATTTAAACTGCACTGAAAAAAATGTTTTAGTTGTTTTAGCTAGACGTTCAGCTGAATTTCGTCTTATAAAAAGACATAGCTGAGTCACCTAAATTTCTAGCTGTTTTAGCTAAATTTTTTATCTAGATATTTTCTAATTAATTTATCTAGATCATTTGAAGATGGCAAAATTTATCTGAAACCGCTCTGAGCTGGTAGTTCGAGAGAAAATCCGCCAGGGCGCGACATGCCTCCTCTCTCGCAACAGAAATGACGCGTCTAGCGTTTAAAATACCAGTTTATTAATATTCTCCCAATTTGGGGTGATTTTAAGTTACTGCACAATATCATTCCGCCTTAGGGAAAAAACCCTAAATTTGTAATTAAATTCCACATAATTAGTGAATTTTCCAAAAGATTTCACAAAAATATAGGGAGTGTTCCCAAATCTTTTTTGGAGAAAATTCCCTCGAAAATTTTTTACAGAGTGGATTCATAAAATTCTTCGCAGACTCAAGGGCACTATTCATCATGCATTTTTTTACTTTCACATAGAGATTATTTTACATTACTTCTTTATTTTGAAAAATGATACGATTTTCAGAAATATTGCATTTTCCTTTAAATTTGATTTTTTTTATATAACTTATTTAAGGAGATAAAGGAGTGGAGAAAAAACTTGTGGTCGCATATTTCAAAGTGTTAAGATTGGGCAAGGAGGGTTTGTCCCGTGGGTGAAAGAAACCGCTATCGGTAAAAGCTCGAGGCTATGAAGCATCTTCCTGCTTCATCAGGTACAAGCTACAGGGATTTCGGATATCCTATAATTCTCTCCCGACGCGACGTCACCTGCAGTATCTTCATAAAACTCTACAACTTTCTCAAGAGAATAACCTTTTTCCCACGAAAATGTATCAGAATTTCCTCTTTCATCCATTTTATTCCAGAGTAATGCTTGAGCCATTTTTTATGAGTTTCCAAGTTACAGTACTGTTTCCGAAAGTCCCCGACAGTCTGATTTTTTTATTTTTATCATTTCTGGTTCTTTGAAACACAGTTATTGATTTTCATTGAATAATGGAAATTTTTAAATTTCGACCAAAGTTCAGGAGCTGAAGATTCTTCAGAATTTCATCAACTGTAATTTTAAAAAAGAAAATTGAAAATTAGACCCAACAAAATTGGACAATAAAAAAAACTGTCTGCCTTTCAACTTTTACCTTCGCAATTACAAGTTTTCGTTCTACGAAACTTGGTGCTAAAATTCGCGGTTGCAATCGGAGGTCGTCTTTCATTTAAAAAAGTGTCCTCCCTTTCAGTGGAATGAGGTCAGCTATTGCTTGTCTCAAACTTATCTTACAAAAAACGCACAAGTCAATTCAACAAGTTTCCTCATTTGAACAATAACTTTTTCCATTCCTTAATCATCTCTTTGTAGACATTTATCATTAAAGAATCTCAATGTTAAAACTCTTGTTTCAAGAATATTTTTTCGTTATAGTTTTGTAAATCTTGATTATTATACTCCATTTTGCTATGTAATAAGAAATTAATTTTTTGTGACTCTTAAGAACAATAAGACCTGGTCAAAAATATATAATATAATAATTATACATTAAATAGTAAGAAAAAATTGCGTAATTAATTTCTAAAAAAAATTAGGAACCGCAGAAGTGAGAAAATGTTAAATTGGAGAGGGCCGTCCTTCTGCTAATTAAGCTGTTGGAAGTAAAAGTATGTCCCACTAAATAAGAACACTTTCTGCCTCAAGAAAAATTCATTTTTAGGATTTTCCTCGAATTTTTTCAAATATTAGAATGGAATATTCTCTTGTTCGGTGAGCTTATACTTTTTATTGAATGTGAATAGTAAATATGGTTAATTAAAGTTTGGATAATACCAAAACTATTTGTTAAGGCTGAGAAACGAATTTTGTTTAGCCAATACAATTTTCTGATCCTATAACGAAAGATTCTGGCATAAATGATTATAAAAAAATCTTTACAAACAAATTCACTTATTTCTCGTTTTCGATCATAGACAATTTTTTCTTTGAATAATTTCTTTCTCACTAAAAAGTAACATATTAACCATGTTAGAGAATAATCAATTCCCCACTTGGTTAACAATGCACTTCTTTGCAGAGTCTAACTTGCCGTTATCACTTCTGATGAATAAAGTAATTGTTTTTGGTCTTTTTTAAATTATCAGGTTTTTCATCAACGAAATATAATTTTAATGATAAGAGTAATGAATGATTTCATCGAGAAGAGAAACCTTATAAATAAAACAAGTGTAAACTGTGAATTTGTTTATGCGAATAAAAAAAAACAATAGTTATGTTGAATGGTAATTTATTGCGTTATATTATTCTTCAGATTTAAAAAAATTACTTTGCAATGAAGGGAAATTTTTTTGTTCAAAAGTGCGATACAAGTGTCTTTATTTATGAAAATTGTTGTCGAAACACAAATCTGTTGTGACAATCACAACCGTTGGAAAGTTTAGATGGCGCTGAATCCGCCTATTTTGAATTAAAAAATTTCTTATTTAATATTTCAGTTGTTTTTAACAAGTTTTTGAATTGATAAAATCAAGAGCAAATTATACGTTCGAAATCTGGGCCAAGTAGGCGAATAAATATTACGTGATTGCTGTGTCACACAAAATCATACAAAATGAATATTTATTCAAGATCTTGATCCAGATTTTTAAAAGTAAGATTTGTCTCGATTTTATTAATTTTACAAATTTTTAGACATGTTTTTATAGATTTGGCGATGAGTTCAGTACGCAAGATATCACAAATCATAATTATGACGCGAAATTGACTAAAGTATCAATCCCTGAATATAAATTCTTTTACACAATTTAACTAAGAAATCACAGTTTAGAGAGTGCATTCAAACACCGTAAATGGAGAACATTCTAGAGTTTTCTTTATCAAGAAATGTGATGAAATCGAGATCAACTTTTTACCGATCATTCTTTCAAGTGTAAATGTTTTATTAAAAAAGAATTATATTTCTTCGTTTGATTTACACACAGAAAAAACAGAAGTGAATCTTTGTTGCAGGAAATTTTCAAGTAATTAAAGTTGAATTTTTTTCGCATCGTAACAAAACAAAATTTAATTGAATTGACATGGTAACCATTTCTAATGTGGTGGGTAAATGTTAGCACGTGAAGTTAATTTTTGTTGCAGATAAAGAATACTCTGAAATCGTTGTAAAGTTAAAATTTTGTTTTTTCTCTGGCAAATAATTTTTTTTAAACCAAGCTATCATTAATCTTTGCTGTATTTATCATTTATTTTAAACATTTATTTGTATTAAGAATTATCTCACAAAAGCATATTTTGCATCTTCGGTGTTTAAATGCATTCTTTATACAGAATTTGTTGTTAGATTAAGAAAAATTTTGTAAAATTGACAATTAATTATGCTTGAAACCTAAACGATGAGAATCAGAATTTATAATGCCTTGTGCGTTCAACTAATCGCCAAATCTAGAAAATCATTCCAAAAAGTTGGTAAAATTGATTAAATCAAGTACAAATCTTACTCCTGGTATCTGGACCAAGAACATGAATAAATATTGTTTCATTGTTGCGATAAAATGTGATAATTTAGAAAAATTCTTTACTGGTTATCAATACAAAGCTAAAAGCTTTTACTTATTTTATCATACTTAAAAGATAAGAGTTACATTTTCAAAATACAAAAGGAAGTGCATGTACGATATGAGGAATTATTTCTTCGATCGGATGCAAACACCAGAAAAGCGTAATCGGACTGAATAGCAATTAACATTTTTATTTGAAAAATATTTAATTTATTCTTTACTTTCATTTCTGTAGGGCAAATATTAATTTATTCAATGAATGATTAAATATGATAAGAAATTAACGCACAGGTCGAATCTCGTATTTTTATCTACGCCGCAGTTGCCATTTTAGTATGGGTAAACATTGAGCATGATTACTCAGACATCACGTAATATTTACTCGGTTCAGATTTACAGAATATAATTTGTACTTGTTCTTATAAATTTAAAATATTTAAAATTGTCCAACAAAATAACTTTAACATAGGCGGCTTCAAAGCCATTTAAAAGTTAAAAAAGTTTTTATTGTCACAAATAAATTGTCGTTCGACAACAATTTTCATAAAAAAATACACTTATGTTGCAGTTTTGAACAAAGAAAATTTTTCTTTTTTTCAGAGTAATTTCTTTGCATCTGAAGAATAATATCCTAACACATTGAATTGACATTTAACAACATAACTCTTTTTTTAATTCTTATAAAAAAATTGACAGTTTAAGCTTGCTTTACTTATAAGGCTCTTTTTCTCGACGAAATAATTTATTCTTATCTCGAGAATATTGTAGTTCGCCGGGAAAAACCTTATAAGTGAAAAAAGAATAAAAACAGTGATATAATAAACATTAATAAAAATTGATAAGCATAATGATTATTACTATACTATCATTCTTTATAGGAACAGAAATGATGCAAAGAAAATATTGTCTATATGCTCGCAAACGCGAAATGAAGGAATTTGATTGTAAAGAATTTTTATGACCATTTATAACAATGACAATGGTTGAAAATGCATTAGATGACATTGTTTTAATGCACTTTTTACGACAAACAAAGAAATAAATTAAATCAATCTATAATAAAAATTTCCATTGCCCGAAAGGTAACTTAAGGAACATTTGATGGTAGTTGTCCAAATTTGGTCGTTGGATTATCGGTTTTATTTTCAGAAATTTTGCACTTTAATCTGATTATTGGACGTTAAATAGGATTTAAAATGTAATTGTAATCTCATTTAAATTTCTTTAATTTTGAGGAAATGTCAAAGAATGACATGTATGTTGAGTTTAGGATGATTTTCATTCGCGCGCTCTGCAATTCAATTTGTTCTGGCAGAAAGGTGTGCGCGAAACGCGATGCGCAAACACTCGACGGATTTCGGCGATTTTAGAAGAGGCGACAAGAGAACAGCTGAGAGTAGCCAATATGGCGTCGATAGCGCTGGATAGTATCGATCAAGACTGAACTCATGGTAGTCGTTTCGTCAACGTTTCCTGTTTTGATATATGTATTCCTATCTATAACGAAATTAGATTATAAATAGAATAATCGTACATATGTGATAAAAAAAGATATAAAAAAGGATTGAAGATTTACGTTCTGTACCTGGTAGCTTGAAATGGATATAAGTGCCTTGTTTAGTCCTTCTACTAATCTCATTGACTTGGAGGATAAAACAACTTGATTTATTAGACATAAATGAATAATTTATTCAATGCTCACATTTAAGAAAAAATATTTATTTCCTAAAATTATTTCATTTTTAATTTTATATTAATTTCATTTTTCTAAAAACTGAACGATAGCGCAGAAATGTTGTGAATTTCAACAATCAGCTGACTTAAATTAACCTATAAGTTTTATTTCACAAGTACGCGTTGACGGAAAGTCAACAATCTTTTTGTCTTAAATAAACCTATAAGGTACATTTTACGTATACAATGCAGTTGACTTTCAACCAAGCGCGTTACTTAAGGGGGGTTTCTACTTTGTTGGGTCAAAAAATCGTTTTTTTCTTTTTGCATTTTCGGATAGATGTATGTTTCAAAAATATATCTGGAAAATTTCAAGTCAAAATATCAAAAATTTCGAAAGTTATGGGCCGTTGAATAGAGCGGTGTCAAACACGCTGGACTGCAGCGGCCGGGTGCTCTGCGGCGGCGAAACTGGTTCCGATTTTAGGCTTGTTTTTCACGTGAAAGGTGGCTTGTATGGACCTGGAATAGCTGACTAGGCGTAAGTACTCTCATTTTCTGAACTTTATTTAAACAAATGATTTTTTTAAATCTGATGTCAAATTCGTGATTTCTGACCGCTTGAACTATGAAAATCATTTGAATCTTGGAAAAAAGTAATTTTGCAATAGTTTTTATTAAATAAATTGTTCATAAAAATTGTTTAAACAAATGAATTTTGCAAATTTGATGGCAGATTTGAAATCATCGACCCCGAAAACATACGAAATGATAGATAAGTGTAATTATATTGCAAAAGTTCAACATAATTTTTTGCGTTTTTTATGAAAAACTTGGAACGCGTTTTTCTCAAAACCACGTTTACCGTGTTGGTGTAAGTCCCACAAGGCGCAAAAATTGAGCAAACGCTATGAAACTTTTTTGACATGTTCTCAGTAGTTGTCCGCACAAAGTAGACTACAATCATCAAAAAATGTTGAAAATTGTTTGTTTAAAAAAATAATTAGTAGCAAAAAACACGTGAAAAAATCAATTTTTTTCAAAATCTCATAACTTCCTTATTTTTAATTTTTTTCCCTTCATTCTAGTCTACTTTGTGTGCTATAGTGTATAGATTAGGAAAATATTCTGATTTTTTGTTTCAGATTTTTTTTATGGCGGACAGATCTTCCACCAGCGGGAAAAGTCGACGCCGACCACCCGCCATTGATGGGTCCCCCCTCCGCCTTCTTATGTAACGACCCAACAAATTTTGTAGTACTACAATAAATATGGACCAACGATTGTGGAAAATTTCAGCCTCCTATCTTTTATACTTTCCTCAAAAAATATTCCCAAAAAACAACCGGATTTTGACCCAACAAAGTAGGAACCCCCCTTAAAGTCATGTTATCATAATCAGTTGACGTTCAACTGGCGAATGATCCTTTTGGTTAAATCTGAAAGTCAACCGTCCTTTTTTACTGAAATTCAGATTCTTGTATTACTGTGAAAACGTTTTTTCAATATATTTAATTAGTTCTAATAAATTGTCTTAATTCCTTCATGTCGAAAATAAGTTTTGAAATTTTAATTCTAATCAATTCAAGTCTGCCTCTCCAGAATAAAAATTGTTTTAATTCACATATTTCCAATTAGTAAATATTTTAACACTTTTTAAGCAAAATATTAATTTATAAATAAACATGAATTGCAATATTTTCCTATTTTATAAGTTATAAAACGATTTAATAATTAAAAAATAGGTTAAATAAAGGCTTGCGTTAAATTTTACTAAGTCGATTGAGAAGAATAGCATTTTCAACATTTATTTTCCCAATGTAAGATTTTTAGACGGAGGAACAATCGCGTATTCATAGGAATACAAATTCCTAATTTTTCTGAATTCAACGCTTATTACCGGGATATGATTTATTTGTTTAAAAGTATAATCTTTTCGGGGCTCTTTTATATGTCTTACGGGTGCCAAACAAAGTGTCCTTAACTTTTGTCTGCAACTCAAGCTACCCGTTGCGTCATCACATTTCTGCCACAGGAAAAAAAGAACAATTTTGAGTTCCTTTGTTAGATCGTCCTCAAAGTACGTCAAAATCGGCTAAGCTTTAAATTGCAAAAAAAAGGTGAACTTTGCAGACTTATTTTGAGAATACAGGGGAAATCGATTAGCTTGAGACTGCTTTTGTTTTTCGCTATTTGGACGAGGTCAATAATAATGAGCAGGTCTGTTCTAGTAATAATTAGAATTTTTTTTTAATCTTACAGCGCGTATCGGCAAGGCCGTGGCCAGGAAAAAAATGTCGAATG
>NC_046662.1:1531953-1565699 GCF_010883055.1 Belonocnema kinseyi | reverse complement strand
CGACACACGGGAAAGTATATGTACATATATTGTGTAGTGCAAGACTTTGGTTAGTTATGACCGACTTGATATCTGAATTAAAGTCGGGATATCACGTTCAAGGTCATGACCGACTTCATGCACATTGAACCTTCAGGGCTCAAAAGATATTCGGATCAGGAAAATTGTACTATCTTATGTATGTACTCACACGGCGCTTAATTAAAGTGGCAGCACATTTTAAAAGAAATAGATCACAATATAAAAGTCTGTTACGTGTATGTGTGTGTATGGAGGGGGGGGGGGGGCGGGGTTGACTCTATTACATACAAATTTCTAAGTAAATAATTTCACTTCATAATAATCTTTATTTTTAAATGTTTCTAAACCGAATTGATAGAAGAGAAAATTTAAATTGAAAATGATTGTTTAGTGATGGAATGTAATTTTGTTTTTCACATTTCGCTAATACACTATAATTTGTGAATATGCTTATATTGAAAAATTTGAGGAAATTAAATTTTAATCAAGATTTCTGAGAAAATGTTAAATGGTTTAGGTTTAATTTTAACAGAATAATTTTTAGTTTTTAAGATATCAAAATATATGAAAAAAGAATATCGAAAACAATTTGTAAATGATTTTTTCTAATTAAAAAATTTTTGTTTAAAGATTATTTGAAACATGTAAAAATTTGTTTAAAGAGTTTTTTAATGAGACAATTTTAAAAATTGTCAGGACCTACAATTTTTTTTGCGTAAACTGAAAATGTTCTCAAAAATTCATCGGAATATTTAAATGATTATTTTCTACTGAATTCTAAGAGAAAATTGAAAAAGTTTAAGAGATTTTTAAAAACTATTTCCTAAAATTTTTTAAAAAAGTGTAAAAGATTTTATAGCAAAATTAAGAATTTCTTCACATTACATAATTAAAAAAAATTAAGTAAGTTTAAGAGATATTAAAAGTATTAAATTTATCAGAATTTGGTAAGGTTTCAAGAAAATGAAAAAAATTTTCAGGTTCCTTGGGAAATTTAAAGTAATTTTTGATTTAGGATAATTAATTTTAATTGATTATTTGAAAAGATTTTAAAACATTTTAAAAGATTTATAGAATTGTCTAAAAGAATCTCCAAGATTTAAAGGCAACTTTTTTTATTTTGCAAAATTAAAAAAAAAGTTAGGAAAAAATGTGAATAATTTTTAAAAATTAGAAAAATTAAAAGGTGTAAATAGATTATAATAGGTTTTAAAACATTAACGATAAAAAAATCGATTAAATTTAGAAAATATTTAAAAGAATTAAAGAGATTCAAAAAGAATTTTGAATTTTAAAAGATTTTAAAAATATTGTATTGCATACATTTTTTAAAATATTGTTGTAAACTCCTATAAAATAAAAAAAGTCTTTCAAATCTTCCAGATTTTTTTTGACATATATGAAATATTAAAAACTCTGTTTGAATTTTCGCAAGATTCTTATAAAAATTAAATTCACATAAATTTAAAAAGAAACTGATAATACTTATTTTCTTGTTTTCAATTCTTAGAATTTAATTTCTGCTCAAATTTAAGTGTTCAACATTTTTTAACAAATGAATAGTTATTTGAAATTTTTATATTGTATTATGATAAATATTATTTTGTATTCTTTATGGTACTGAAAAAAAGTTTTAAATTAATGAATTTCAATTAGCACTTATATTAGATAACTTTAATGTTGGTATGACTAAAAAAAGTATTAAACAAGCATACAGTGTTACATACATTTATTAAAAATTCATTTTTCGTCCAATATTCTATTTGATACGAAATTCGTATAATTTTTTGAAAAATATTTTTTTTTGGTCGAAAATTTATCTAGAAAAGTCATCTTTCTTGGTTTAGAGTAAACTTATTTGTTGAAAATTAATCTTTCTTCTGCAAAATTAACCTTTTCAGCTTCACGGTCGGAAAAAATAATATTAATAATTTTGTAATTGTGAATTCTCTTTTGTTGAAGCTCCTTCGGCGTCAATTCTCGGAAGGGCTATAGAAGGGTGGACTATTGAAGGGTTTCACTGTATATATATTTTTTGTTTCGTTTGAAAATGCATTTATATATATTTTTGAATATTTGAAATACTGTGAATTTTTGAATGAAAAAATGTAATTTTTGGATTTTCTATTATTTTGTAAGCTGTCAAAATTTAAATTTTGGATTTTTTAAGAAAAGTCAAAAAGTTTTTATGATAATCTTTTAGGGCATTCAAGAAGCAACAGTTTTCTTCTCTTCACTTTATTAATATCGCGCATTATTTGGCTTAAAATGTTAATTTTCGTGTGTTTTTTGTAATTTTGTAAATGCTATAACTCTGGTAATTTTTTGTTTTATTAAAAAAGTCATTAGAATAAATTGTTAAATTTTTTTAAATATTATGTATTACCATACAGAGAATTTTTGAATTAAAAAAAAGTGGTCTCTAAAATATTACAAATGTGCCAACTCTTTGAATATTTACCCAGAATGTCTGGCTATGTTTGATCTTATTATTAATATTTAATTATTCATAACAAATGAAAAAAAATGTTGAAAGAAATTTTTTATACTATGTAAAGTACGAAGGAGACCATTCTAAAACAGATAATTTTTATTTAAATGGTAAATAAACTAGACTTTTTATTTTTTAATAAGAAATCATCCAGATTAATTAGTGCCATAATTTTCCCAGAAACTGTTGCAAAACCTATACCTATCACTTATAACGTTGTTTATTTTCCATAAACTATCTTGCTCCAATCTTATATGAATTGTTATAAATAAAAAACATCAAAGAGAATATTTAATATATGTGACAGAAGCTAATGTTTTTTACTCTCGTAAATAGACCCTGAATATGCTTAATTAATTTCGAGTTCATTAAACTATTGTAATTTAAAAATTTTGGAAAACTATCATTTTTTTTAACGTTGTTCAAACAATAGGAAGCCATTGTTTTCAAATTGGAGACAGACTGACACCTTCCGTTTACGATTTCACAATATGACCTTCTTATTATTTCAAGAGATTTAAAAATATTACACCATCTTGTCGTTTTATTAAACTTTTCTCTTTGTCACGTTTTCTACGTTTATAAGATTCCTAAAATTATTATACACAGTCCTAAATAATTTTTTTTCTCTTAGCAAGCAGTTTATTTTTAACTATTAAATTTGGAAATATTTAGACTATTGGAATCAGTAATTTTCTACCAATCTTTGGTGATTTACTTTTTGCTAATTAAATCTGAATAATTTCATTAGTAATTAGTTAAATTTGATAAATAATAAAAAAAAATATTTTGCACGAGGTTTGCTAAAAAATTTCAATTTTTTGTGGTCCATTGACCCAGCGTAAACTGTAGATTATAAAAAATTCTTATTATTCTAAACTATTTTCGAACAATCAGAAGACAATTTTTTTAAATTGAGGTAGGCTAGGCTAGGTCACGCATGTACTTTCTCAATGTGACCTTATTATTTCAATAGAGTTAAAAATGTTGTACCATCGTCTCTTTTTATTAATCTTTTCTATTTTTCACGTTTTTCAAGTTCATAACTTTTTTAAAATTATTATACATAGTGCTAAATAATTTTCTTTCTGAATAATTATCTGAATAATTTCGTTAGCTTTTGTTTGTTCACGCCTGAGTGCTCGCATGAGTGAGAACCGCAGACCATGCGCATCTCGCGCAGCTCCACTTACACCTACATGCGGCGCGGCGTCAATTCTCGGAAGGCCTATAGAAGGGAGGGCTACTGAAGCGTTTTACTCTATTTTAATAATATTGAACTCTGGTCCAGATGATTGCAATGTGCTTGACTGTTTTTAAGTTTTTTTTTGTAACAAATACAATTTTCGCATCACGATGAGATGTCTACTTAAGGCATCTATAATTTAAGTAATATAATCATATATCTAACGTTCGACAGATTTTTTTTTAATTCCAGCAAAAAATCTGCTTGACCATGTCAGCGATTTAGGTCACGAATTTTTTAGAATAGTTGGTGCTCAATCTCCCCCCCCCCCCTCAATGTATTAGATTTTTCGTATTAGTACTTAACGTGAATTTTTTTCTTGAAATTTGATTTTTTCGTCAATTTCTGTTTTCTTTTGAAACCTACATAAAAAAGTCAATTCATAACCGGTAGTTTGACCTGGGTGATTTTTTTTATTAAAAACTAAAACGCAAGACGCTTTTCTCTTGCAAATCGCCATTTTCTAACCCTCAGCTGTCCTTGTTATTTTTACTGCCTCCGCCGTTCGAGTGAGTCACCTGTGCCCACCCCTACTCCACCAATACAGTTCGTGATGAAAAAATAATTTTAAAATTCTATGTTATTATTAAGATCGTCTATTTTATCATTTAATTTTTTGTTTTGAAGGAAAAGGGTAATTTATTTGTACTACTGTAACTTGCAAACGATGTATCTTAACCCTCTCATCTTAGACTTCCGATATTTTCCGCTCAGACTAAACTGGGTATTTTTTACCCGAGTAAAGTTTAAAGTCCAGTATCTCTGGATTAAATTAAGGTATCGGGATCAATTTTTTAAAAAATTGTTGCTAAGAGTCTCAAGAAAATGATTATTCTAAAATAAATAATATTAATTTTTTTATTTTTTATTATTATTAGTTTCTTTATTGTATAATAATATATAGTGTTATTTAACTTGTGTTGGATTTTGTTCTGAAGTCGATTTTCACACGTTGAGTCTAGGCTGGGTAGTTTAGACCCGCACAAAAACTTTCGATGCGTAACCTTCGGCTGGTAAGGCCCGACTGGCACTAGTCGAATGATGAAATAGTAGTATGCCCCCCCCCCCATATTTTTTACGCACACTTAGTTGGACTTCTCATTGCCGCATTCTAGAGATACAGGGAACCGAAAATATCGTCTGGGTAAAATTAACCCAATCTAGACTGAGAGGGTTAAGAAAAAATTTAAACAGGCAAGAAAGTTTGTTTTTTGTTCAAAGAATTCTTGTTAATAATGAATGAAATTGATAAAAAATATGGTTTCAACAAAAACTCATAAAGATTTCCAAAAAATAACTAAGATACACAAGAGCGCCAATATGAGAGCTGTTTCGGGCGTTGGCTCGCACTGGCCTTGCGACTAAGTCAGTCTCTGGAAACGTAAATAGTCTGCAGTGAACTGGTAGCCACGCATTGTTGACACTGCCTGTGCGCTGAGAAACTGCGCGGTCCGGCAGTTCTAAGAAGGACTAAATCAGTCGTTCTTATATTGGCGTTCGTGTTTATTTGTAATAATACATTTGATTATTTGTTTGGAAATTAAAAATAAAAAAAAAACATTCTTCTTGCATTTTTCTTGAATAAAAATGCTACTATTTTGTTGAAGATTAAACTATTTTCTATGGAAAATTTACTGTTTGCAAAGAATTCGTATTTTTTGTGTTGAAAAGTCAATTAAAATCTTTCTAGATGAAAATTCAAATATTTTTTTTGAAAATTTGTCTTTTTGATTTAAAAATTCCCCCGTTTTAGTAGATTTTTCATTTTAGTATAAAAAAATGGTTAAAAATTGACTAATCTTGTTAAAACGTCATATTTTTTGTTAAAAAATCGGCTATTTAGCAGAAAATTAAATTACTGTTTACCATTCTTCAGAAGAAAATTCATCTCTATTGTATAAAAATGCACTTGTTTGGTCGAAAATTCAACTCTTTTTTGAAAGTTTTTTCTTTATTCTTTAAAAATTAACCTGCTTTAGCCAAAATCTTGGAAAAAATGTAGCGGTTACGTTTAAAATTGAATAATTTTGTTGAAGTCATACTTTTGGATCAAAATTCTGCTGTTTTGTTGACAATTGAAATATTTAGCAGAAAATATACTTTTTGTTTAAATTTAATATTTTGGCGTTCAAAAGAGAACTGAAATATTTTCTGGATAAAGATTCAACTGTAAAAAAAATTCATCTCTTTTAAGAGAAATTTCATATTTTTACATTCTCATAATTTATGATTGAGAAAGTATTAGAATTGTAGGAAATTTGGCATCACAGTTTTTCAACGGATCTCCACGTTTCGAGACCAGTTGAATCCGAAAATAAGGTTTTTACGATGACGTCTGTCTGTCTGTGCGTCTGGTCATCCGGCCGTCCGTGAACACGATAACTCTTGAAAAAATGGACGGATCAAATCCATCTTTAGCACACTTTTTTAAGGTCCTAAAAGAAAGGACGAGTTTGTTAACCAGCCATTTTTGATGAAAATTCAAAAAGTGAGCGCATTTTGAAAATTTTTAAGTCAGCTTTTTTCTGAATTTGAAAATTCTATGCACGAATATTTATAATATTAAAAAAACGAACAATTTATCCTCATGACTTTTTTTCGATAAGATGAAAATTCTCAGAGATATATCATTTTCAAAATATTTTTAATTAACCGCAAATCAAAATTTAAAGCCAAAAAATGGGCGATATGAAAAAACGGCACGAGAAGAAAAATATTTCTTTTTGAAAGCCCTACAAGATCATCATAACAAATTTTTGGATTTTCTTTAAAAATCAAAACTTCAAATTTTTATTGCACAAAAAATAATGAAAAATAAAAAATTCCATTTGGTGGACAAACTGTGTAGCATACGAAAAAAAGTGTATCAACAAAAATTGTTATCCTAAAAAAGATCTACAATTTCGTTAAGGATCACTTCTTGATAGGAAGCGTACTTTTTGTTTTATTCGTGAAAAATATCATTGAAAAAATAATAATAAAAAAAATGTGTGGAAAAACGACGAAAGTTATGAGAAAAGAAAAGATTTAACAAAACCTGTTTACAAATATTGGTCGGAAATCGAGCGTACAGCGCGAGTGTCATGATGAGAATGTGTACCTCAAAGCCTACAGAGCTTTGAGAAACTTAATCTTTTACTATAATTAATTAAGTAGACAATTCAGAATATAAAGACGCATATAAATACTGTCATCTAAAAGAGATCTTTTTGATAAAGTTTTTTTCAAGCATTCTAAATGCAAAGAATAAATATCCGAGCGCGGAGCGCGAGATTCAACAGTCGCGCGCCATTGGCGCGCTTAAACTTGCGAGCTGCGCGCGCAGGGCGCGATGAGAATGTGCCCGCGAAGCGGGCAGATTTTTTTGATGAAAATGCAACTATCAACAATTTAAAAAAAAATACTTTTTTGGTTGTTAAAAATTCATCTTCTTTGCTTGACAATTAATTTTTTTTTTTGTAGAAATTTATTGCTTCTTTAAAAATGAGAAAGGTCAACTGAAATCCTTTTTAAAAAGAAAATTCGACTATTTCTTTTGAAAATTTATCTTTTTGATTCAAAAGTTCATCTGTTTCAGTCGAATTTTCTTTTGTTTTATGACAATTTAAATTTTTCGTTTAAAATTCTTAATCTTGACTTGAATATTCAACTACTGTGTTTGAAAGATTTGGTCGAATCACTTTGTTAAGAAATCATTTTTTTAAAAAGATGATATCTTTAGTTGAAAATTAATGTTTTTTTATTGGAAATTCAACTACTTGGGTAAAAATTAAACTACATTATTAAAAAATATTTTGTTCTAATTCAAGGCTTCTGTCTTTGGTTGAATATTTCACTTTTCAGTTAAAAAGCCTTTTTTTTTGTTTAAAATTAATTTCTTTACTGAAAATGTAATTTTTTAATTTTCTTAAAATTGATTTTTTTTTGCTGAAAATTCTCCTTTTTTGGTAAAAAAAAAATAATTTTTTAACTTAGAAATTACATTTTTTCAGATAAACTGTTATTTATTTCTTGAGTGAAACATATTTATTTTTCGAAAATTTGCCTTTTTGTTTTCAAAACTCCTTTTTTTTTGTACAGATATCTTTTTTAGATTTTAGTATCGATTTTTGTATCGATTTTTCATCATTACGTTTTTTTTGTTAAAACTTTTAATGTTCTGTTGAAAATTCAATGATCTTGTTAAAAACCCATCTGTCATAGTAGGAAAGGCATTTTTTGTTTAAAATAATTTAAAAAATTTCAAAATATTAAATTTGTATCTAAGAGGGGGGGGGGGTTAACGGTTTGTTAAATGCGGTGGGGGGGGAGGTCTTAAAGAGGGCCTATAACCTGTTACGTAATTTAGGTACGGCCCATTATCAGTAAATACAGAAGTGTTAATGGTGACTCAATTCTTTGACCGAATATTTCTTTTGAATTTATGAGCTTGTGTTAAATACAGCTGTGGACTTCATGCTGAACGGGCACAAATTAGTTTCGAGCTGCAAGTGGTTTTTTCATCGAATATCGCCCGTAAGTTTCTTCGAATGCACATAAAAATAAAATGCATTTTTTTAAAATTATATTTAGAGGTGGCGTAAGCCCCATGAATATTTTTTACAGGTTTCCAAAAAACCCCATAAGTGAAAAAAACGAAATTCGCGAGTTTTTGGCGCTAATTATGGTTTTTTGCAGTTTTTTTAAATGCAGATGTCCACTTTTTGACCAATTTTCAATCATTTAAATATTACTTGATTATTGTCAAAAAAATAATTTTATAAACAATTTATTATTATATTTAATAATTTCTTCTTTGAATGATGCTAGAAAATTGCAGTTTTTATAAAAAAATCTACTTCTTGTGCAATTGTTAATTATAGCAAGGTGAACAATTAATTAAAGTTAACAAAATTAATGGTTTGAACAATTCGTTATTTTTAATAATATAATCTTTGAATAATGTGAGAAAGTTGCGATTTTCGTCTGAAACATTTAACTTTTTGTCCACTTTTCACTTAGGGTTCGGTAATGATTATTAAAATGAAACAAATATGATTGTTCAAACATATGATTATTTTTTACAAATATCCTCTCCCTTAGTAATGCTAGATAGTTGCGGGTTTTTTTTCTGAAATGTACCACTTTTGGTTAACTTTTTATTTACTTGGTGAAGCAATAACTAATGCAAATTAACAAACATAATTGCTTAAGGATTCTACTGTTATTAATAATTAATTTTCCTCCGAAAATGTATAGACAGTTGCGGTTTTTTCTAATTTTTTAAACTTTGGTCAACTTTTTACTCCGTGATCCGTATAAAAAATTGGAAGAAGATTTTCAATTACTTATTATTTCTTCATAACTAAAAAGTCAAATGTATCTTCAACATTTAAAAAGCAACCGCAACTTTCTAGTACTTATCTAAGGAAATATATTTACAAGCAGTTAAAAATTGTTCAATTGACTATTTATGTTAATTTGCATGAATTATTACTTTTACTAAGTAAGTGGAAAGTTAACAAAAAGTTAAAATTTTGAGAAAAAATCGCAATTATCTGCCATTAATATAGATGAAGATAGCTGAAAACAATAATAATTTGTTTAAACAATTACTTTTGCTAAATATAATTATTGAGCCACTCCAAGTGCAAAATAGACAACTAGTTAAAAATTTCAGAAAAACTTTAACTTTCTGGCAATATCTAACAGACTAATGAGGGTAATATTTAAAAAATAATATTTTGCTCGTATTCTAAAGGTAAGTGGATCAGGTCCGGCTCAGGATACATGATTAATAAATTTATTTACATTTACTTACTTCTTACAAAAAATGGATCGTGAAAAAATAAAAAAAGATCTGAGTAAAATTCAACCGAAAAATCTACGAGTTTTTCAGTTAAAAAAATCGTTTTAAAATCTTTAATATTCAAGAAAATATTAATATACCGAATAATTATTTTGTACCGTTATTTATCGTAAATTCAAATTTATATTTGCGCGGCAGTGCGTGACGCGACATCTGGCCCCGCGTTGGTATTCGCGCGTATTTCGTACTGTCTATTGTTTTCTGGCCGGTGAATCTGTGAATGTCAACAGTGTCGACACGTGCACGTCTTTTTATTTACAGCCTATATAATACGTGCAATAAATAATTGAAGGGACGAATAACATATATTTTACATTTTACATTAATTCATCTGTTTTGGAGACAATACATTTCCTTAAAATTACCTCTTGGTAGTAGTAGCTTTTCGAATGCTTGATTTTTAGGTTAGTTCCAATATTGATTATTATATTTATCTTCTTTTTCAATAATGTTTCTGTAAAATTGAGTCTTTTCTATGAAGAATGATTTTATTTATTGTTTATAAGTACTAACAAACCAAAATGCGATCGATTATTTTGTTTTTTTTCTTACAAGTTCGATCAAGTCATTCAAAAGCCAATTAGGTTTGCAACAAGAATGTATGCGAGCAGGAAAAGGGCGGTCATTTTGGCTATTTCAGACAAAATATATTTAATTATTTAATTCTCAACTAAACTTTTATTTGCTTTTCTTACAATTAGGGCCTGATAGGATTTCCGTATCCGGGCCTCAAATAAAATAAGGCAACCTCATCAGGACCTAGTGGTGCCCTGATTTCTATTTCCACACGGGAGATTTGAAAATTGTAATGCGCGCTATTAAATGAAGGAAAATAAAAAATTAGATCAATATTATTGTAATCACTTTGTTTATTTAAAAAAGGGGTCAAAAGCGACATTTCCATCCTATGCCGGAAAGAAGAATGTTGAAGTTTGTCATTTTTCTGTGAGCATATTTGACAATTAAAACTGTTGAATTATCTGAAAAAATATTAAACAGTTCTGGATAGAAAAACAGTCTCTAAAGTTGTAGAATATAGATGTTTTAAGAGAGAAATACGATCAGATAAGGAAGCGGCAGCAGCAGATAAGGTCAGATTTGAACGACGAAACTCACATACATACATATTTTATTTATTACACATACGGAAAGTTTAAAAAAAAGTATGGTAAGCGCGATAAAACGTCGTACGTTTATTATTCAGCCAAGAATGATTTGACAATAGAATGATGACATTGGAATTACTGATAACGTGAAATTTCATTATCGTTCTGGCATGTAAACATCCGCAATACATTTTCTTGGGTTTTGGGACAAAAGCAGGTTTGTCTGTGAAGAAACAGTCTTTCAACAAATTATTAGTGAACGTTCGCGAAATTCTACCTGCAAGAACCATTCATTCTCTTCCAACTCAACAAAATGAAGTTCTCTGCTATTGCTCTACTCGTGGCCATTGCAGCCTTCGGAATATATTTTGGTAATTATCATAATATGCCATTTTTACTAATTGCGGCTTGATAAGAAAAAAATTATTTCAATATTCTCAAATACCAGTTTTTCACATTTTATATTTTCATTTCTAACTTTGCATGATGCGGCTCAGTCGAGTGTAAATAAAAGTCTTATGTGGACAATTTTGATCTTTCATAAGAAAAAAAGACGTTTTTGTAAATTTTATTCAGAATCGTCACCATAAGTGAAGATTTGAGTTTTCCGAGTTTTTGGTGATAATTATGACATTATTATGGGTTTTCAATAAAATGTCTAAATAATAATATTTTAAAGTTGCGAGCTTTTTTTTATTTAACTGAGGCAATAATTGATTCAAGTTAACAAACATAATTGCGTACACAAATTACTATTATTTAAAGTAATATTCTCTTTCAATAATTTTAGAAAGTTGCGTTTTCTCGGAACTTTTACACTTTTTGTCAACTTTTTACGTAGTGCCATAATAATTGTATAAATATTTTATTAAAATTAATAACTATATTTTTTTAGATTAATGCTAGAAAGTTGCGGGTTTTTCTGAAATTTTCAGCTTTGTTTTCATATTTTAACTCGGAACAAATTATAAATATTAATAGCAATCTCTATTGCTTATTTATTATTTGTTTATAACTAAAAAGTCGAAGCAAATTTAAACATTTTAAAAACGCGAATCAATTTATGTAAATATCTAATTTATCAGTAGAAACTAGTATTTCAGGTATAATAAACAATTTGTATCAAAGAACCCTCATTTTTCAATTATGGGGATTTTTTTGGACCCCATAAAAAAATCTTATTGCAGTGATATTAAAAAAATAATTATTTGCAATATATACATAATATTGGCCTTACATTAACAACCTTAAAAATAATTTTAAAAAATCTATTTTCTTTTTATGGGAAATACGTGTTGAACTTCCTGGGACTTCCGGAATCTGTAAATATCATTTAAAAAAACGCAATTTTTTCTTTGTGGATTCTAAAAAATTTGGGGGAGATATGAATGAAAAATCGAAAAAAACTTTCAATACATTTTTAGACCACTCATGCGTGGCCCTGAGTTTTCCAGAATCTGCGCATTTCTTTTAAGAAAACACTGAAAAACTAAAAAACTGTTTACTATTATTTTGTTTGGACTTCCTACTTTGTATCATGAAGCTCACGTTATTAAGAAAAGCCGAATTTTCGCCAATTCACAGCTTCTTTTGGCTACGTAGCTTTTATTGAAAATAAAGATAAATTGAAGTTTATAATAATAATTAAAAAATTAAAAGATAAAATATCGATATAATTAATGAGCCCTTTTTGAAAGCAGTCGATTTTTTTAATTTTATAAAAATTCGAACCATAATCAATACAAAAAATCGAGTAAATCAACATTTTGTCGTAAATTTGACCCTTTTTTGGTAATTTTTGTTTTTCATACTAAACAATTACTAAAATTAAATTTTTCCAAAAAATCCATACTAATTATTTCAATATTCATTTTAAAATGTTCCTGGGATCGCAGTCAACCATAATCAACAAAAAACCCCACTATCATTCAACTTTCATTTACACTTTGTTTGGTCTCACTGTGTGATACTATGTACTTTGTTATGTGACTTTTATTTCAGTCTTCGATAAATCTCGCAGGAATTTTTAGTAGAACCTGTGATTTTTAATAATAACTACAACGGGTCTTGAAACAGTCTTAAAAAAACTTTAAAAAATAAAAAACAAAAATTGACCGCAAATTCAGTGTGTTCTGTTTTAGTCAGTATTTAGTATTTTAATACAAGCTAGGGCCGAGTTTTAAAATTTTTTTATGACCCCTTACTAACGGTTTTTTTGGTTCCTCTTTTCAAATCTGAAGTTTGATTTGCAAAGTTCAAAGTGGCTCATCCGATATGATTACGATATGATAGTAAAAATGCTTTTTTACATTGTATATTCTGTCACATTGGCTCAGAAATTTGGCAGTTTGAAATTTGGATTTCAGATTCCTTACCAGCGATTTAAAAAACCCCCCAAAAAACTCTAGCAGAGTCAGTAATTTTGAGTGACCTCACTGATTTTATTGATAATTAAAAGTGTTGCCGTACAAAAACCACAAGTTAAGCAATTGTGCGTGCTTTGCAGCATATAGGCTGATGCGGAACTGAACTTGGATCTTTGTTAGATTTAGTGAGGACATCAGTACTTTTGTTGATTAGTGCAATCTGTTGGTTAATTCGATTTCTTATTTTTTAGATGTTGGAGGTGCTCAAGATCCTGGCTTAGCAGCTGCTGGAGGAGACCCTTCAATGGCAGGAGGAGCAGGAGGAGCACCTCCAATGGATCCCTCAGCAGCAGCAGCAGCAGGTGGTGCTCCTCCTGCGGCACCTCCTCCTGCAGCAGCTCCTGCAGCAGCTCCTGCTGGAACACCTCCTGCAGATGGGGGATCAGATGCGAAGGACGGGGAGGAATCAAACACTAACAGTGAAATAATAGCAGGGCTGGGAGGGGCACTAGTAGGAGGAGGAGTTGTAGGAGGAGTCATGCATTTTAGAAATAAAAAAAAGCTTAAGAAACTAACAGAGCAGGGGCCATACGGACCGAATGGATATGGAGCAGGTCCAGGAGGAAATCCTGGAGGGCCTCCACCGTATCAAAACGGACCTCCTGGAGGACCTCAATCGTATAATAACGGACCCAATGGAGGAAATCAAAACTATAATAACAATGGTGGAAATAACAATTATAATAATAATCAAAATAATGGAAATAATCAATATAGTGGAAATAATGGAGGTTCTAATAATAATAATTATGGTCAATCTAATAATGGTGGAAATAATGACTTTAATGGAAACAGTCAAAATAATCAATTTTCTGAAAATCCTATGCAAGATGAATATGGTGAAAGTCTTGGACAGAATGAAAGTCCTGAAGCTGGACTTGCTTCACATCCTGGACTTTCGGAACCTGGTGTAACTCCTGGTCAATCTCAATATGCGCCACAACCTGCACCAGCTGTACAGGGCGCAGTCCCTGGACAAGCTGTACATCCTACAACTGCTGAACATCCCGGACTTGGTCCAAACACTGAACATCCTGGACTTCCTCCAACTTCTGGACTAGCTGGACAAGGAGCACATCCTGGACTAGCTGGACAAGGAGCACATCCTGGACTAGCTGGACAAGGAGCACATCCTGGACTAGCTGAACATCCTACAAGTGCTGCTCAAGCTGAACATCCTGCAACTACTGCACATGCTGAACATCCTACACCCACTGCACTGGGTGAACATGCTGCTGAACATGAAAAAGCTGCTGGACCAGGCATACTTCCTGGACAAGCTGGAAAACCTGCAACTACTGCACAGGCTGAACATCCTCCAGTTACTACCACTACTTCTGGAAAAGGTGAAAATGGTGAACATTATACAACTACTACTGTACATACACCAGCTACAGGGGGCAAGGATGCTGCAAATGTAGTTGTTGTACATTCTGTTCATCATATACACAATTATCCACCTGTAAAAGAACCAATGCGTGAACCTCCTAAAGAAAGTAAGCCAAATGGAAATGACGGATCTGATAAACCTAAAGATAATAAATTACACGAACAACAGCAAGGACATGAGCATAAAGAAAACGAGCATAAAAGTACAATTGGATCTGATACACATAAAAATGATACATCAATTGATCATCATAAAAAAGATGGGCATAAAGAAAATGGTCATGCAAATGGACCTGGTCATCATGAAAATGAGAATCATAAAAAATATGGACATAAAGAAAATGGTCATGCAAATGCATCTGGTCATCATGAAAATGATCATCATAAAAAGGATGGACATAAAGAAAATGATCATCATAAAAAAGATGGGCATAAAGAAAATGAACATGCAAATGGATCTGGTCATCATGAAAATGATCATCATAAAAAAGATGGACATAAAGAAAATGATCATCATAAAAAAGATGGACATAAAGATAATGAGCATCCGAATGGATCTGGTCATCATGAAAATGATCATCATAAAAAAGATGGCCATAAAGAAAATGAGCATGCAAATGCATCTGGTCATCATGAAACTGAAAATGATCGTAAAAAAAAGGGGCATATGGAAAATGATCATTCAAGTACATCTGATAATGAGGGATCTGATCATCATGAATATAATCATGTGAATATGGGATCTAATGTTGCAAGTACATCTGGAGCTAATGTTGCAAGTACATCTGGATCTAATGTTGCAAGTACATCTGGATCTAATGTTGCAAGTACATCTGGATCTCATGGTGCAAGTACATCTGATCAGCATCCACAGGATCATTCACCGCATCCGCATGTACCTCCAACATATTATGGCCCTCATACTGAACTGCCACTACATGATATGAGTACACCATGATCGATCGATCATCATGCATCTCATTTACTTCATCCGGTACCTCCATCTCATGCACATAACGAATAAAAAATATTTAATTTGAAAATAATAAAAAAATACAAAGTACGAGCTTCTTGTCTCTTACTCTATCCTTTGTCTCTAAAACAATTTTAAAAGTCCAAAACAATGATGTAATATTGATAAAAAATATACCAATGATATTCAAACAGTTGTACATGTTTTTATTGTATTTCGATCTATTTATTTAATAAATCGACTTCTATGATATGTACATGTTTATTTTTGAAACATTAATAGTTTTTGCCAAAAAGTTAAAACTATGACTCATAGTATTCAATATATTTCGAGACTTGGCTTCGATACTTCTATATTTAGAGTGCCCAACAGCACCTGTTAAAATCAAAATTTTGAAAAAAAAATAAATTTCTTGTTTCAGATTTGGAATCGAATTGGGAATATCGTTTTCCCTCTACACAGAAAGCGATTCAAACTAATTCGACTGCAGTAAATATTTATTAATTCGATAGTGAAGAAGTGGAAGGTCACTAACTGCTGACTAAAAATATAATAATTTACTCAGGGCAATATATATTAATTAAAGAATTTTACAGAAATATAAAAATTGAAAAATACAAAAGCTTAATATAAGAATGCAATTGGGTAACATTTCCAATTTTATTGAAACAATAACAAAGGTATTATTGTAAAACTTGTAAATAGGCTTACAGCGACACCTGCATCAACATATAGTTTTTAAGAGTCATAGTTCCAAAGAAGAAAAATTAGAATTATTTACACACTTCATCTATTTCAGCTTGCTTTATTCACTAAAAAAATAGTTTCATTCGTGTGTGTTTACTCACACAAGCACAGCGAAATTCGATTAAACACAGCAACACATCTGTTACAACCTTGAGTCGATGACTTAAGACCATCATTTAAGGCCGTAAAAAATAGAGAAAAAATAACCAAAATAACTAAAGAATTAGTGCATATTGTCACTAATTGACTTTAATAAAATAAATGTTGTGATTTTTCTATTAGTCCATTAGTGAAATGGTAAAATATTACAATTTAATTAGTCAAACACTCAATTAATAATTCAATTAGTTTTGACTTTTGCCTTGAGATGGCAGCACTTCCTATGCGATTGTAGGGCCTCAATAAAGCTCAGTAATTGAAGAGAATTTAAAGCATTCATTGTTTAAAAAAATATACACCACACTCTCGCTTTCAGTCAAGTGTCGGGAGTCGCCCTGAAATGGCCTTGGATTGATTTCGGGGGGATCGAAACGTAAACAGTGAGGGCCGCCTGACTCGTCTCCAATTGGAGTATATTTATAATGTCGCAACCGCTCTCGCTCTGCTCCCCTGATAAACCACGGAAGCCAGCAGTTCTAGGAAGCCCAAAAGCGGGGTGACTGAAAGCGAGATTTTGGTGTATCATAATTACTACATGTATTTATACAAAAACTTTCTAGAAAGAAATAATCATACACTTTTTTAAATTACCGAGTTGCTACAGGTCAGATAATTCCAAAATGTCAGGGAATTTTAGGGAAAACCTGATAGAATTAAGGAATTTTCGGAAAAATAAAGTTTAAGTTAATTTTATTATTATGGTTGACAATTTTTCCGTTTTGGTAGAGGATTCAAACTATTTTGATGAAAATTCATTTTTTTTTTGGTTGAATCAAACTATTTTTGGTATAAAATTAAAATCATTTACGGTTAAACTATCATGTTTTTTGGTTGAAAATTCAACTACTCAGTTGGAAGTGGAAATAATTTGTTAAAAATGGATTTATTTGTTTAATAATTTATCATTGCAGTTGAAAAAGCTTCTTTTGTTTCAAATGTAATTATTTAGTAGAAAATAATGTTTCTTAGTTAAAAAGTCATTTTTTTAACTGAAAATTCCACTCGTACATGTTTGGCTCAAAATTTAACATCTTCAGGGGAAAATTTAAATACTTGGATTAAAATTCCTGTAATTTAATAAAAATTTGAATTCACTAAGATAATATTTAACATTCTTGGTGAATGATTCATCGTTTTGCTTGAAAATTGTTTTGAAAAAATAAAAAATTTGTTTGAAAATTAATGTCCCTTGACAAAATTCATCTATTTTGGTAGAGAATTCACCTTATTGGTTTAAAAACGATCTTTATGGTAGTAAATTAGTTTTTTTTTCTCATTTATAATTAATTTTTTTAAAACGAAAATGTAACTGTTCAAATATTTGTCGCAAACTTATCTTTTTCGACAGCAATTTAATCTTGTTGATTGAAAAATAGACTATTTCGTAAAAATTTACTTAAATTTTTTAGTAAATTATTTTTTTAAAATAAAATTAACTCTTTTATTTTTAGATGAAAATTGATCTATATTGGGAGAAAATTGAAGTATTTGCTAAAAACCGTCTTTTTTTATAGAAGAGTACTCTCATTAGTTGAAGCTTTATCTTTTTAGTTAAAAATTTTAATATTTTCTTGATATTTTTTTGGTTGCAAATTAATTTTTTGAGTTGAAGATTCATCTTTTTCGTTCTGCCAATGTACCTTTTTTGATAAAATTTTAATCTTTTTCGTTAAAAAATTATCTGTTTTGTAGACAATTCAGCTATTCTATTTTTTTGTCAAGAATTAATTTCATTGGTAGAAAAAAACTATTTAGTTCACAACTCATTTTTTTAATTTAAGAATTACCAATTGAGTTTTTGCTTGAAAAACTATATTTTAAGTTGAAAATTATTTCAATTTGCTCAAAGCTCGTTTTTTCCTTTTGTTTAAAATTTTGTTTTCTGATTGCAAATTAAACTATCCTATTTTTGTTTGTAAATTTATCATTTCTAGTTGAAAATTTATATATTTCATAGAAACTATCTTTGTTGGTAGAAAATTCACCTTTTGGAATTAAAATTTAATTATTTTGTTTTGAGAATTGATTTTTTTTTAAAAGTTAATTGTTTCAACTGAATATTTAGTTATTCTATTTTCTATTCTAATTTTGGTTGAAAATTGATCTTGCTTAGATAAAAATTCATGTTCTTTGTTGAAAATGATTTTTTTTGGTAGAAAATTATATTTTTTGGATTGAAAAATCGACTATTTGGTTGAAAATTCATTTTCTTGGTTTAATATTTATCATTTTAGTCAGAAGGCTCCTAAGAATGTATCCGAGCAGTTAAGGCCATGTGACGAGTGGGTCACGTGACCAGATTCCTAACTTACCCTCACTTTTTTTATTTCCGAACTTATTTTCACAGGAAGTGCCACATCGAGTTGAAAATTCGAAATAATAAATAAGAAGCACTAAAAAAGGTGGGCCTGGTCCTAAATTTTAATAATTATGAAAAAAAATTATTTACAACCAAAAACTGTTTTCATAATTATGCAAATTTAGGATCAGACCCACCATTCTTAGTGCTTCTTGTTTAGTATCCCAAATTTTCAACTCGATGTGGCGTTACGTGTGATAATAAGTTGGGAAATGAAAAAAGTGGCGGAAAGGTAGGAATCTGATCACGTGACCCACTTATCACATGGCCTTAACGCCAATAATCCAAAACCCGAATATTTCGCTGATAAATTTGTAAATCCTGTTATAGTCAGGGAATTTTTATACACATTGTACTTTTTTATAACGCAGATTATGGGGCTGATGGTGGGTGAGAACTGACTGATTGTAGGCCGCTCCGCTTTTGTTTGTTCACGCTTGACTGCATGCCTGAGTGACAACCGCACACCCCGTGGCCCCAGCGCAGCTCCTATTACACGTACCTGCAGCGTGGCGTCAATTCTCGGAAGGGCTATAGAAGGGAGCGCTATTGAAGGGTTTCACTGTACTTGGAAAAAAATTATATTTGAAAATTCTATGAAATTTTTTTTCGTCGCCCGGATCCATGCCTGAAGTAAATACCAAAAAAGTAGAAATTTTAACAACGTCGTTATTTTATATTTTATGTGGGATAGCTGAAAATTCTCTTGTACAATGAATAGAGTCAAGATTGGACTGTGATGGAGACGGGTATCGACTGAAAAGAAACCCTGAAAGGTGATAAGGCTGATATATAGGAGGTCGACAATTTGATCAAAGTTGACGATATGCAAATCAAGCAGATTTAGATAAAAGGAAGAAAAAGATAAGAATCCTACTTCTTCCTTTCCTAACTTGAGACTCGAAATTTCAGAATCGAAATGAATTTAAAAAGAACAGTAATTTATCAACTTAATAATATCGAAGCCTAATCAAACTTAAAAGAAATCATCTAAAAATTACATCACAGAAGAAATATAAAAATGATGAGATCCTAGTTAGGGACCGCACTTAAATTTTTGGTTGCAAATTCAACTGCTTTGTTAAAAATTCCTCTTTTCGGGTTAAAAATTCAGCTCTTTTCGTAGAAAAGTAAGCTTTTGTTTAAAAGTCATAATTTATTGCTGACAAATTATCTTAAATCTTTTTCGGATGCAAACTTCTTTTTTGAAAATTTTTAATTTTCATTTAAAAATTCAACTGTTTTAGTAAAATTTTAATTTTTATTAGAGAAAAAGGGAACTGTTAGGCTAAAAATTAAAAATCTTGTTAAAAAATCATACTTTTTGGGTAAAAAATTCGACTATTTAACAGAAAATTAGCTTATTGTTCACAATTTTTATTTTGGTGTTGGAAATTGAACAGGAGTCTTATTTGGAGAAAAATTCAACTATCTTTTATAAATTTCTTTTTAATTCATGTGTTTTATAAGAAATTTCATCTTTCTTAGATAAAAATGCAACTATTTGGTTGAAAATTCATAAATTTGATTGAAAAGTCTCACTTTTTCATTAAAAATTCTGCTGTTATTTTGAAAATTTAACTACTTTGTAGAAAATTTGCTTTTTGTCTGAATTTAATATTTTGGTGTTGAAAAGAAAATTGAAATCTTTTCTGGATGATAATTCAACTTTTTAATTTTTTTTGGTTCAAATTAAAAAATCAACTGTTTTAAGAGAAATGTCATCTTTCTTGGATAAAAATACCACTATTTGATAGAGAATTTAACTTTTTTGTTAAAAATTCGTCTTTTTGAATTGATAATTCAATATTTTTGGAGAAAGTTATTTCTGGTTTGAAAATTCATATTTTAATTGTGAAAAGTCAATTGAAATCTCTTTTAACAGAAAATGTAAATATTTTTGTTGTTGAAAAATTATCATTGATTCAAAAATTCATGTCTCAATAGAATTTTTTTTTTTATAAAAAGGCAACTATTTGTTTGAGAATTCAACTATTCAGTTAGAAAGTCATACTTTTTGGTTGACAATTCTACTATTTTTTGAAAATTCGTTTTTTAATAATAATTCAGCTGTTTAATTACGATTTTATCTTTCTTGGATAAAAGTGCAACTATTTGGTAGATAATTTAACTATTTTGTTAAAAATGCATCCCTTTTGTTTAAAGAAAATCTTATTTTTGAAATGGTAATTCAATTTTTTCATAGAAAGTTATTTCTGGTTTAAAAATTCATATTTTGATTGTAAAAAGTCAATTGAAATCTTTTTTAACAAAAAATTCAAATTTTTTTTTGGTTGAAAATGTAGCATTTGTTAAAAATATTTGGTTAAATCACGTTGTTCAGAAATACTTTTTTTTCTGAAGATTTTATTTTTTAGTTAAAAATTAATTTTTTAATTGTAGATACAAGTACTTGGGTAAAAGTTATACTAGATTATTAATATTTGTTTTGATTGAAGGCTTATGTCTTCGGTTGAAAATTTGAGTGTTTAGTCGAAAAGCCTTTGTTTAGTTTTAGATTAAAATTTAACTGAAAAATGTAACTTTAACATTTTTTATTAAATTGATCTTTTTTAGTTGAAAATTCTCTCTTTTTGGCAATTGAAGAATTTGGTTAAAAGGCTGAAATTGTCGGGCACCCTGCCTAATTCTACTAGCAATAACTAGCAAAACATTTCTGGAAACTAAAAATTACGTTCGGCCCCTTATTTTATTATCAATATTAAAATTTCACGGTAAGGGTTGGAAGGTCTTTTTGAGGTTCATAAAGTGAGAGACCTTGGTTTAGTTTTTATCTCAAGGTGCAAGTACACACGTATAGATAATCTTGCATCAGTGTAGTTTCAGGCGGACAAGCGTTCAAGAAAGATGCAAGTTCTTAAGTGGTCACGTACCGGCTTTGTCAGACAAGACAGCTACCATCTAGTTTCTACTCTTTTATTTTTCCTAAGCTCATGTAGCAACACACGCCTCCGGCCAGTAAATCTTTACATCTTTAAATACACTTTACCAGAAAAATTGTTCCTTACTAAGTGTATCTAAATTTCCCCTTCCACAGGAGAACGACAGATATTAATATTTTAGTTTAACCCCAATTACGGCAAATCTCGATAAGCCTTCGGGTAATTTTTCTGACGTACTCAATCCTGTGGGCTTTTCAATCTAAAAAATCACCTGCCAGTTTGGTCAGGGTAGTGGAAAACTGTCGAAAACCAGATCTCCCAAGCAGAGCCCGTTATCAACCGTTGGCAGATTAAAATTAATTTCAAATGGGTTCGTATTATTTCGGGATAATTTTGATTTATTTTGCAAAATTCTGAGATAGTTTTTCATTCAATTTTTATTGGATAATCATTTCAAATGTTTCTGTTTCAAATTCGATTTCATTGGGAATGACTACGCTATATCATTACGAATGATTTCCACATTTTTCCAAATTATTCCATTGTCAATCCACAGTCATTCTAAACAATTCCAGATTACGTCTAAATCCGTTTTCATTCCAAATGATTTCGAACTCATTTGTAATGCCTTCCAAATTATTTTTCATTTTGAGTTTGGGACAGGCAATTTCCGCAAAGAATTAAAATTTTGACTTTTGGATAGTACATTTAAAAAAGAAATTATAATTCTAAAAAAGAACTCTGTATTTTAGATTCACTTTAGTTTTTTAAAACCATTACATTTCCAAAACCAAATATATAAATTTCTAGCATGAAAGTTCATTTTAAACGAAATAAAAAATTTTTCAACACAAAAAGATTAAACCATAATCAAAAAATATAATACAAGAAGTTTTAAACTAAAAAGGATTGCATTCAATAAAAATGAGTTGGATTTTGTTATTTGTTTCTTGAGTATAATATGCAATTTTGAGTTAAAAAGTGTTTTCTTCAGTTAAAAGTTCGTCTTTTTGGTAGAAACTTTTCGTTCTTGTTTGGAAACTGATATTTTTGGTAAAAAATCATTGTGTTTTTGTTAAAAATTATTTTTTTTTAGCTGAAAATTAAACTATTCCATTTCTGGTTGAAAAATATTTTTTAGTTTGACAAATTCAACTATCTGGTTAAAATTTTTTTGTAAATTTGTATTTTTTTTTCAAATTGAAAATGTTGCGATGGAATTCACGGTTAAAAATTTACCTATTTTATGGATAATAATTTTTTTGCAAATTAATTTTCTTGAAATTTCCTCTTTTTTTTAAACTACTTGTTTGAAAATTACTTTCATTGATTAAAAATTTAGAAATTTTTTTTGTTGAAATAGAATTTCGTTTTAGTTGAAATTTCAGCTTATTGATAAAAAATTATTTGTTTGAAAATTCTTCTTATTATTATTATTATTATTATTATTATTATTATATATATATGTATATGGTTAAAAATCCATGTCAGTAGTAGAATATTATTTTTGTTGTTTTTGCATTCCCTTCTTTGTTTAAAAATCTAATAATTGTGTTGTAAATTTAATTGTTTTATTTTCGTTAAAAAATAAATTCTCGAATTTAAAATAACTTTTTAATTTGTTGTTAAAAATTATATTTTTCAGTTCAAAATTCATTATTTCCGTGGAAAATTAAAGTTGATAACTAAAAATATTACTATTACATTTTTGGTTAAATAATAATTTTTTTAGGTTTAATATTCATTTTTAAGTTAAAAGTTTGACAATTTTGTTGATTTTTTTACAATTGATCTTTTTTCAAGTGAAAATTTTTCTATTTTAGTAGAAAATTATTCTTCTTGTTCGAAAATTCATCTATTTTGGTGAAAAATGTATTCTTTTAGTTTCTCATTTAGCTTCTTTAATGAACATTCAATTCTTTTTTGGTTAAAAAAAATTTCAAACTGAAATTTTAACTGTACCATAATTGATTACAAATTTATCTTTTCTGGTAGAATATTTATATACTTTTTTGTTAAAGATTGAATTTTTGTGTAGAATTTTTTTGTTTGCTTGAAAATGACCTGTTTTCAGTTAATAGTTTTATTTTTTTCATAAAAAATTATTTTTCTTGTTTGAAAAAGCGTCTGTTTTGGTTAAAAATGATTTATTTTGTCTTTTTGAAAATTCTAGTATTTTTTTGAAAATTTATTTTTGGAATTAAAAAATTTAATTGTATCATTTTCGGTTGAAAATGTATTTTTTAATGAAAAAATTTGATGTTTTTTTGCAAAAAAATTAACCTTTCTCAGTTAAAAATTTATCTTTTTTGCTAGAAATTTATTCTTCTTGTTTAAAGTTCAAATACTTTAATTAAAAATTCATCTCTTTCATTGAAAATTGATCTATTTTGTTAAAACTTCTTTTTTTTTCTGTTGTTTAAAAATTTATTTTTAAAATGTTTAATTTTCTGTTGAGCTAGAAAGTTAATATTTTAACCATTAAATCATTTCTTTTCAAATTCAATTTTTTGTTTGAAAAGTAAAATATTTTGTTGGAACTTTGTTTTTTTTTGTTGGTAATCATTATTTTTTACTGAAAATGTAACTATGTGGTTAAAAATTAATGTATGTTGTTTAAGAATCGTCTTTTTTTGGAAGAATATTAGTCTTTTTATCTGTTAATTCATTTCCTTGTTTGAAAATTTCACTATTTTGTTGTAAATTCTATTATTTTTTAAAATTCAGAACTAATCTTCTGAATTTCCAATGTAACTGTTTCATTTTTGATTGAAAATTATTTTTTTTTTACAAAAAATTAATTGCTTTGTTTGAAAATAAAACTGTTTTGTTAAAAATCATTTTTTATCCGAAAATTTAACTAGTCTATTTTTCGCTGAATACTTATTGATTTGGCTTAAAATTCATTCCTAAAGTTGAAAATTGAGCAATTTTGTTAAATTCTTTTTTTATTTCTTAAAAACTAATTTTATGCTAAGACTATGACTGAGATATGCAGCACAAAATTTGAAAAATTTTAGGTCCTATAATCTTGTTTCGCAAATCTAACGCAGCCTGTTAAATTTCAATTTATAAGTATTTTCCCAAATTATCATTTTTCTCAACCGCCTATAATTATCTAGCAATTTCAGTCTACCCCTTAGATTCCATTATTGTAAAAAAATATGAAACCGTCACCCATTTTTAAATATTTTCTAGCAAAGGCCTAGAAATCATGTATAAGCGGACAGAAATTTTTTGTCTGATGGTACAAGGTCCACCTGAGATGATAAAATAACGCAATTTTGAACAAGTTTTTTGATTAGTGGCTAATATTGAAAATTCTATCAAAAATATTAAAGAAGAAGATTAAAAATTTAATATTAGAAAAACTGTTACTCAAATAGTTTCAAATCACAGTAACAATAATAAATTTTAAAATTTAGAAAAATCTGTTCAATTAGTTGAAAATTTCCAAAAAAATCATACAGATTTAATTTTTGTGAAGGCTGATAAAAGTACCTTAATGGTTGCAGCAAATAGAGACGATTATAACACTACAGTTGAAAACATCCTTAAGAATGATATTTTATACCCAATCTTAGTTGGAGACTAATTGTTTTTACCGTTGGCTCCCCAACTTATAAATTATCAAAGTATATTTCAAATATTTTAAAACCAGTTTCTATAAATATTGACTCATTTGTAAAAAAAATAGTTGGGAACTTAAAGATTGTTTAAAAAATATAAATGTACCAAAAACCCAACCAGTAGGCACAAAATGTAGCGACGTCTTTACGACATTGTTACGACATCTTTACGACAACTTTACGACATCCTATGTCCATGTCGTTTCGGTGTCTTTGCGATATCGTAAAGAGACCTTAACGACTCGGACATACGATGTCGTAAGGTTGTCGCGAAGATGTCGTAACGATGTCGTAAAGACGTCGCCAAACTTTGTGCCCACTGGGCATTCGATAGTTTCTTTAGATGTTGTGTCCATGTTTGACAGCATCCCACTAGATCTCGCTTTAGATTGCATTCAAGAAAAACTTAATTTAAATTTCAACTTGACAAAAATAACTAAAAATGAATTTTTAATAGCCACCAGAACAGTTTTTAATGGTACTGTTTTCTCCTCTAATAATAAATTTTATAAACAAATTTCAGGTTGCCCTATGGGTTCACCGTTATAAATTTCACTCATGAATGTGAGATTAATAATGTTATTAACTATCTTGATTTAAAAATTATAAAAACTCCAAATGGTGATTTATTAACTAATTGGCATAAAAAATCTTCTTTGGTAGATACTTAAACTATAATTCACATAATTTATTTGGGCATAAAATTGGTTTAATTAAGGGTTTAGTAGAAAGATGTGTAAAATTATCTGTCATTCAATTTAGAAAAGAAAATTTAAATCTATTAAAAACAACTTTATTACAGAATAACTATCCTCTTGAGTTTGTAAATGACATCATTACAGAACGCACTCATGAGATTTACAATAAAAGTCATAAAACTAACAAGAAAAATAATTGAAGTGATACTTACAATAGATTTAATTTAATTGTTACTTTGCCTTACATTCAGGGCCTATCAGAAAGGTTAAGAAATTCACTTGAAAAATTTAATATCAATGTTTATTTTAAAAACACTAATACTTTAGATAATTATTTGTTAAAAAGAAAGGACGTCGATTTCATCGAAAATTTATCTGGTGTTATTTATTTAATTAAATGTAAATGTTGTAATGAAGCTTATATAGGTGAAACTGGCAGGAGATTAAATACTAGAATTGCTGAACATAAAAGAGATTGTGAAGTTGGGAATTTTAACACAGGTCTGTCGCAACATTCTTGGAATTTCAATCATTATTTTGATTTTAAAAGTATTAAAATATTAGCTACAGAAAAAAATACTTATCAACGACGTATTATTGAGTCTATTTTTATAAACAAATATCGTAAGCTAATTTGGTTTTCTCGCACTATATTTTTTTTAAAAATGTAGTCTAATCGATTGAAGTCTCAGTATTTTTGAGACTTCTAAATGACTAAATTTTAATTAATTTTTTTTTAAACAATTGATTTAAATATATATTTTTTTACTGAAATTTGATCCCTTTGACTATTTCGAACCATCATATACTCAGGTAACAATGTATTTTAATCTACGTTATTATCCATCATATTTGTTCAGACTAAAATTACTAATCTTTAATATAATTATTTAGGTTAAGAACCTTTGAAAAAGGTACGCAGGTGTACCGAAACGTAAAGAAGATTAAAAGGAGTTTTTTTATTAAATAAATATCTGAGTTTCGAAGAAAATGTTTTTTTTGACTCATAATTTATTTTTGATTTACGATTGGACCGTAAGACATAAATAATTTGAAATCTACGATTTGAAATGAAGCAATTAATCTTGTGGGATAAACGAGAAACTTCGGATGTAGATAGCGGAACTTAGTGGGCACAAAGTTTGGCGACGTCCTTACGACATCGTTACGACATCTTTACGACATCGTCACGACATCTTTACGACAACTTTACGACATCCTATGTCAATGTCGTTAAGTTGTCTTTGCGATATCGCAAGGACACCGAAACGCCATGAACACAGGATGTCGTAATGATGTCGTAAATGTGTCGTAACGATGTCGTAAAGACGTCGGCAAATGTTGTGCCGACTGGGAAGGAATCTGGAAGAAAATCGTACTGAATTTATCAGAAATTTCCTTTCCTTTCGATGTTTACCGGATATAGGAAAATGTAGGTTTTTCAAGTGAGCATAGTTATATCCTTATATGAATAGTTTTCCAGAAGCGTGGGTACCTTCTCTTTATTCATCGTGTCATCGCATGTCATGTCATATTGAAATTGCATGGGAGGTTTTACATAGTACGACACAATATTGTCAGCATAATGTAAGCTAAATTTAATAAAGTGACAAAAAACAATGTGGAGTGAAATGAAATAAAATAGATGAATGATAAAAGTATTATCCGTTCGTTCGTAGTGCGACAGCTTTTAAAAGAAAATAAAAAACTGGAAATAATTGTCCCGGAAAATTGTATCCAAACGAAACGAAGGTAATTTTTAACGAATTTTATCTTGCGTTTTCTTGTCTGCAAAGAATCGACTTTTGTATGGGAAAATGATGAAAACTTTCTCGTTTCTCGAAATAGAATATATTTTTAAAATTGAATTTAAACTTGCGCACCTCATTAGAGTCGACCTCACATTGTGTATAAAAAATAAATAAAAACGGTCTCTCGGTTCTCGAAATGGAATGATGCAATTAAATATAAACATGTAAATCTCATAATGATTTCATTAACATGATATCTCGAAACGGACTAAATTGGAATGAAAAATAATTGTATGCACAGTAGTAATAATAAAAGTTTTTGTCTCTTAAGATCAAAGACTGGTCCTACGAGTTCTGTAACGCTCAGTTGAGTTAATATCTTTTAAAATCTAGGTTATGAGCCGCGAGGAAAAATCGAACCAAGAGGGTCGGATGTAGAGCCTCTCTCAGTCTGGGAATGTGTAGGACGGAGAGGTGGAAAGGGGTAGGAAATAAGGGAAGAAAAAAGATTCGCCTCTCTCCAGCTTTCTCTTTCTCCCTGCAGCGTATTTAGCTGATGCATCAACCTACTCAACAACTCATTACGAACCTTTATTATTCGAAGAACGTTACAATAGTGGAAATTATGCGTCATTTAAAACATACATTCAACATTTTGTACAGAAGTTATAATTTTATTACTGGCCAGAGATAATAATTATGTATCGAAAAAAATATTTTCACAAAATACCGCTGGGTTCTGTTGGAAGCAGGTGCCGTTTTAAGGATGACACCGTTTCGGTCATTCAGTTTTTGCGCAGCTGCAGAATGCGGCTACAGTCTCAGGAACCTGGTTAAAATTTTTCTATAATGTAGCAACAAAAGCATTGATTTATTTTATTCAAATTAAATGACAGAACAATTGTTCAATTGTGGGTTTCGCAATGATGATAGAATAGTATAGTAAAAAAAATTTGTGGTGTCGATGATTTTGCTGACAGGCCATAGCACATAGCACGTTATCAGCCCCAAGTTTGAGATCCGTCTATCAGTGGATTCAATTTGTCAAATGCACCAACAGTCACGTTCGCTTATATCAGGAATCAGCGTATCTGATTTTCTGCTGAAAGACACGTTTCAGTTTTGTGCAATAGTTACTTGGTAAATGAACCTCTCTTCATTTCTGGACCACTGATTACAACTTGGAAGGTTGATTAAAGTTTAACCCCTATTCAGAGAAAAAAAATGTTTAGCAGATTCTTATAATAACATTTTTGTAGCAGTTTTGATCACAAAATAAGTTGCATAAAGTAGATAATCTGAAATTAATCCAGTAAACACACACAATTCGATTTATCTACTCAATGGCTTATTTCGTTTGAATAATGTTATATAATATCGCATCTCTTCGGGTCAGAGGATCTGGGGACAAAATTAATGCTGACACTAGGAGGGTCAATTCGATATGGACTATCTGGCTGAACCACGCAGACTTGTTCTACTGAATGGCCTGAATGGCTGACTGGCAGTGCCACTTTCTACTCGTAACCACTCAAATACACGGAGTATTACGAATTTTTTTATAAGAGAAGATTCTATAAGATTCTAGAAGATTCTAGAAGATTCTAGAAGATTCTAGAAGATTCTAGAAGATTCTAGAAGATTCTAGAAGATTCTAGAAAAAATTTCTTTGCAGAAGTAGTGCAATCGTTAAAAAAAAAGAATTAACATAATGGCATTCAAATGCTTTGAAGCAAATTTGGTAGGTTTCTGGTTCAATCGATTGTTGGGTTAATCGAATATCATGACACCATCACCACACATATAGATATCCAACGATGATCAATTTCGATTTCAAATTACACTTTGTCAGCACACTGCCTTGTCGACTGAGTCCTCTTTTCCTCATCCCATCACACTCGAAACCACTTTACCACAAATCACGAACTCGCATAGGAGTGTACGATTCAACTTGATATTTTGAGCAAACTCGATTCTAAACTATTAACCTTTCTGGGTATTTGATTAAAAATCATTTTTAAGGAGAAACCATACTAAAAAACATTTTCTTTCGTTCCTCTATAAATTTATTTTATCTGAGATTATCAAAAGCAGCTTTTCCAATAATAGGAAGCGGAAAGGAAAATATAGAGAAAACTTTTCGCTTCTTTTGCATATTCTCTGCAAACATTCACCTTTTTGTCAACAACTCCAATCTCAATAATTTGCGACTATATAGTATTGAACGCCACGCAGAGATTCGATCGAACTCCGTATTCAGTCGAAGATACTTTTTAACTTGAGGCAAAAATTTTCATAGAAGATTTATAAAATGATAAGCTGATTAATGAGGGATTATTCTCTTAAAATAAACTATTGATAATGAATGTGTGTTTTTTTCCTTTCAACGAGTCTGATTGAAGCACATTGTGAGTTCAGACTTCTATTTCATATAATCTCCTACCCTGGAGAAGTCATTTTCTCAAGAGATTTTAATATTAAACTTTTGTGATTAAGAGCCATATTCTAAAATTTTAAAAATGAATTCATAATAATTAAAATTTACATTCTGCTTCAGCTGTATAGAATCAAATTTATCTGAGGAAGTTTTTGCAAATTAAAAAAACGAAGAATCCAGTCCAATTCACAATTTAAAAACTACAACCTGAAATCCATAATTTCAAATCCACAATTCAATCTATAATTCACAATTAAAACAGCAATCTACAACTCAATATATAATTCAATCTACGCTCCAATCCAATCCACAACTGAAATACACAACCAACAATCCTACGACCAATTCAATCCACAATTAAAAATCAACAATCTAAAACTCAATTCACGATCTAGTAAAATCCAAAATTGAAAACTCGCAATCCACAGTTTAAAATATATAATCCAAAACAACGAATCCACAAACGTCAATCCCATTCAATTTACAATTTCCGATCAACAATTCACTATCGTATCATTCACAATGCAATGAAATACATGATCTCATCCAATCCACATTTCTATCCTTCATTCAATCCACATTTGATTTCAATCCACAATTAATTCCTATTATATCTGCTATCCACATGTTACGATTCTATCTACAATCCAATCCACATTGTATTCCAATCCACCTTACAATACAGACAAAAATGCAATTGAACTTACCATCTGAATTCCACAATTTCTAACCCACAATTTACAATATACATTCTGAATTCCTATTAAATCCACAATCCAATCCTATCCACAATCTAATCTAAAATCTAATATAATCTGCAATGCAAAAGCTGCAATTAAGAATATAATTTAATACAACATTTGAAATCTACAATACACGATATGATCAAATCCATAATCTATAATATAAATTCACAATCCAATACAGAATGCAATATTATAAACAAATCTAGAATGTAATTAAATCTGGAATTTATTATTTACAATTCACAATCCAATCCAATATACAATTTTATATCCACAATTCATGATACACAATCCAAAATACACATTACAATCCAATCCACAATCCACTTAACTATTAAAAAACGCAGTTTATTCCAAAATCTAATCTAATCCACAACTCTACAATCTAATCCAGTTGACTATCCAAAATCCACAATCCAATAGAAAAATGTACAATATAATCCAGTTCACCATCTAAGATCAACAATTCAATCTAAAATGAAATCCGCTGCAATCCACAAATCTACAATTTGATCTCATTTGCTATTCAACATCCACAATACAAAATATGAAATCCACAATATACAATCTATTATCCAATACAAAATATACAATAGATAATCCACAACCTAATCCAAAATCCAATCTAATTGAATCCTAAAATTTACATTGAAAGCCAATTAACTATTGAAAAAACGCAATTTAATCCAATATCTAATCTAATCCACCCATATACAATTTAATCCAGTTGGCTATCCAAAATATACAATCCACAATACATAATCCAATTTAATCCTAATTACAATGAATCAATCTACAGTATAATCCGATTCACTATCCAAAATCAATCCACAAATCTAAAATCTAATCTATTTCGCATTCTAAAATCCATAATACGAAATATAGAATCCGGAATCTACAATTTACCATCCAATAGAGAATACAATCTAATTTGCAAATCTAGAACCTAATTCAATCTACAATTTACTATTTACAATCTACAATCCAATCCACAATTTGAAAAGAACAATGTACAATCCATTATTCAATACACAATATACAATCCAAAATCCAATCCAAAATCCAATCTAATCGAATCAAAAAATTTACATGAAAATCCAGTTAACTATGAAAAAACGCAATTTAATCCAATATCTAATCTAATCCACCCATATACAATTTAATCCAGTTGGCTATCCAAAATATACAATCCAGAATACATAATCCAATTTAATCCTAATTACAATGAATCAATCTACAGTATAATTCGATTCACTATCCAAAATCAATCCACAAATCTAAAATCTAATCTATTTCGCATTCTAAAATCCACAATGCAAAATATAAATCCGGAATCTACAATTTACCTTCCAAAATCCACAATCAAATCGAAAAATCTACAATATAATCCTATTCACTATCTAACATCCACAATTCAATTCAAAACGAAATCCAATCCACGAATCTACAATATAATCTAATATGGTATTCAAAATCCATAATACACAATATACAATTTGGAATCTATAATTCACAATCCAATAGAGAATACAATCTAATCCGCAAATCTAGAACCAAATTCAATTTACAATTTACTATTTACAATCTACAATCCAATCCACAATTTGAAAAGAACAATGTACAATCCATTATCCAATACATAATATACAATCCACAACCCAATCCAAAATCCAATCTAATCGAATTCAAAAATTTAAATAAAAATCCAGTTAACTATTAAAAATGCACAATTTAATCCAATATCCACAATATACAATCCAATTCGATTCAATCCAAAATACAATGAACCAATCTACAATATAATCCGATTAACTGTCCAAAATTCATCCACAAATCTAATCTATTTCGTATTCTAAAATCCATAATACAAAATATAAAATCCGAAATCTACAATATATCATAGAAAATTTACAATCCAATCGAAAAATCTACAATATAATCCAGTTCATTATCTAACATCCACAATTCAATCCAAAATAAAATCTAATCCAATCCAAAAAATTTACAATATAATCTAATTTGCTATTCAACATCCATAATACAAAGTATAAAATCCACAATATACAATTTGGAATCTACAATTCACAATCCAATAGAAAATACAGTCTAATCGACAAATCTAGAATCTAATTCAATGTACAATTTACTATTTACAATCTACAATCCAAAACAATATACAAGTTAAAATCCACAATTCATGATACACAATCCAAAATACGCATTACAATCCAATCCACAATTCAAAACCAACAATCTACAATCCATTACCGAATACAAAATATACAATATACAATCCACAGCCCAACCCAAAACCAATCTAATCGAATCCAGAAATTTACATTAAAATCCAGTTAACTATTAAAAATCCACAATTTAATCCACTATCCAAAATCCATCCACAAATCTAAAATCTAATCTATTTTGAATTATAAAATACAGAATACAAAATATAAAATATAAAATCCGAAATTTACAATTTACTATCTAAAATCCACAACCTAATAGAAAAATCTACAATATAATCCATTTCACTATCCAAATTCAACCATTCAACCCAAAATCTATCCAGTCCACAAATTTACAATATAATCCATTTTACTATCCAAACTCCACCATCCAACCCAAAATCCATCCAATCCACAAATATACATTTTAATCCAGTGAACTATTTAAAATCCACCATCCAACCCAAAATCCATCTAATCTACAAATATGCAATATAATCCAGTTCGATATACAAAATCAACAATTCACAATACACAACTTATAATCCACAATATATCTAAATCTGAAAGCCAATCCACAAATCCTACAATA
>NC_046662.1:1513768-1531853 GCF_010883055.1 Belonocnema kinseyi | reverse complement strand
ATCTTACAATATAATCCATTTCACTATCCAAACTCAAACAACAAACTAAAAATCTATCCAATCCAGAAATATACAATATAATACAGTGAACTATTAAAAATTCACCATCCAACCCAAAATCCATCCAGTCCCCTATTGTACAATATAATACAGTTCGCTATACAAAATCCAAATCCACAATCCACAATACACAACTTATAATCAAAAATACAACTAAATCTAAAAGCCAATCCACAAATCTTACAATATAATCCATTTTACTATCCAAACTCAAACATCCAATCCAAAGTCCATCCAAACCACAAATATATATTTTAATCCAGTGAACTATTTAAAATCCACCATCCAACCCCAAATCCATCTAATCCACAAATATACAATATAATCCAGTTTGCTATACAAAATACACAATCCACAATACACAACTTATAATCCACAATCTATTTATATCTTAAAGCCAATCCACGAATCTTACAATATAATCCATTTAACTATCCAAAATCCAGAATTAAATCCAAAGTCCTATCCAAAAAATCTACAATCTAATGCAGTTCGATATCCAAAATTCACAACCCATAATTCACAATCTAATCCAATCGAATCATATTCTAACAATCCAACTTGCGTAAATTTAAAGTGGATGCTGTAAATTTGGGATGTAAATTCAGATTTTTATAAGCGCATTTTTTTGTCAAATTGTATTCATATGTAGATATAAGAGCGCTTTTTGAAAATTTGCAGTCTCGTAATATTAAATAAACTTGAACCTCTATTTCTTTTAAATTATTGATTTCAAGCTGCTTTGAATGCAGAAATGTCTCCGTGCGACCGACCGTGCCCAACCCCTTCCTTTTCCTTCCTTCCTTCCTTCTCATCTTTATCCATTGCAATTCGTTCCATTCCCCTCTCACAGAGAAATTCTAACAGCTGCTGCTTCTTCCTTCGAGACCCTCATGTTTCAGGCATTAACTTCAACTTTCTTCTTGAATATAATTTGGGATATGCATACATAGAGAGATAATTTTCCTTTTGCCGAGTAAATCTTCTTTGAACCTCCACTATCGAGAGCCTGATTAGTTTATTTATTTACTTTACAGAGCTTGACTACACCATAGTTTCTCAAGAAAATCCAGCTCATCTTCCTACATTTCAGAGACTTCCGATTATAGAATAATTAAATTTATCGTTTTTTTACAGATCTGAACAGTCGCCATCTTGGATTTTTTAATATCATCAGCTGCTTTATAGTAATTGTCAAGATTTTTTCACAAAGACTCCATTTTATCCATAGAAAGCTTTATCAATAGTCGAGGTGAAAGAGAAAAGGACAGAATCCGATTGAATTACCCTTCCTACCACTTGTGCCTTTTAAAAGCAGACTTCATGCGACCTCATTTCATTCGTGATAGCGATTCGACCGTGAAATGTAACTTTTCTCTAAAATCGAACGGCCAGAATGCTAGCTTTCTAGTAAAAAAAATTACCTACAAAACGCTTAAAACTAAAAAATTAATTTAACGATATGATTATAGAATACATACTTCTAAATCTTTTAAATTAAATACAAAAATCAAAAAAATTAGTCAAAGTAGGTCACATGCGCCTACAAAAAAGGTATCCGAAGTAGTACATTCATACCAAATATTCCTCCTTCCCAAAACCAACAATACATGCCCCTTCTCTTGCCACTACTTTCTATCATATCCTCTCCCAATCTGTCTTGTCTTAACCGATTCCATACTATTCTATCCTATCTTATTCGATCCTATTTTATCCATCCCCTCCTACCATCACTTCTTCTTCCCTTATTTCCGTACTTTCCCCCCTCAGCATTATCCTATGATAATCCCCAACTTCCTATTCACTTAACCTCCGCTCATCGCCATTCCTTCTGCTCCTATTCTCCTTCCTCACGCTCTCTCTCTCTCTCTCCAATATTTTCTATCATATCCTGTCCTGTTTTGTCCTATCTGATCCTATACTGTCTGATCCTATACAATCCTATCCTACTTTAGTCACCATCCTATCCTCTTGTCTCATCCCCTTATCCTTATACATCCTTTGCACACTTATCCTATCATACTCGCCCATCTCCTACAATCTTCCCATTAATTCTCTTACTTTCTCTCCTCACGCATACTCCCCGACCCTTTCCCACTTTCCTTCCCTATTAATAACCTTCCTCTCTCGGCACTATTTTCTACCATATCCTATACTGTCCTGTCTTGTCTCATCTAATCCTACCTTATCAAACCCATCATACCTTCTTGTCTCCTCCTCTTATCCTTATACTTCCCTTCCTCACTTATCCTATCATAGACCCCCACTTCCACCATCCTCCTATTATTTCTTTAAATTCCCTCCCTACACATACTCCCCAAACCTTACCCACTTTTCTTGCCCCCTCCCTGTTAACAACCTTTCGCACATCACTCCTTCCAAAAATCTTCACCCTCACCCATCCTCTTTTGCTTCCCCTTTCTACCATATCTTACACTGTCCTGTCTGGTCTTATCCGATCCTATCCTGTCGACCCCCGACTATCCGTTTTGCCTTCCCCTTATCACCAACTTCCCCCTCAAACTTAACACATCATAATCCCCCACTTCCTATCCCCCCTCCCATAAATTTTCATACATATCCACCCCATTCCTACTCTCCTTTCATTGTCTACTCTGTCTTAATTCTTTTCCACGCATTATCCCTCCTACCATAAATATTCCACCAACCCCATCCTCCTCACATCGTTTATCCTCCCCATCCTTTTGGAAAGTCAGATTTAAATGTGATGCTGCACAGTGTGGTGACATGAAAAATTGGGGTCAAAAAGTTTTAGAGCTTGTATTTCTTAATCGATTTTAGAGATCTTTTTTTTTAAATTGAAGCAGATTAAATTATATAGAAATTTGTAAAGACAGAATAATTTCCCGAATTTATCTAATTGTTATAAACAAATTCATAATTAAAAATAAATTTGCAGCACTCATTTTCAACAGAATTAAAACAGAACAATTGTAATTGTTATGGATAATTGTCATAAACGAAATATTTATATCGTATTTCTCAAAACGCAAACTTTTTTCTACGAGGTAATAACTTGGTATAAGTTATTAGCATTGAAAAACAATTGATATTGTTATAAACAACTTTCAGAAACAAATTAATTAATTTTGCATTGTTGAACATAGAATTTTCAATTGAAAATCTATAAAATTGAATAACTTTCAATTTTAGATCTTCAAAATTGAAAAACTTTGAATTGAAAATCTTTGAAATTGAAGAGTCTTTAATTTTTCTGTAATATTAATAGATTACATTTGAAATTGTTTTAATTTGGAAGATTTAGAATTGAAAACTTGTCTTTAATTCTTAAGATCATTAAAATGTAAGAATTTTGATTTTAATGTCTTTAAGGTTCAAGAGATTTCAATTGGAACTCTTTAAAGTGGTAGAATTTGGAATTGAAAATATTCAAAATTGAAAAATTTTTAATTGCAAATTAATATTTGATTTCCACAATCATTAAAGTTAAATTTTTTAATGTATAAATACATCTTTCAATTTAAGAAGTTCTTAATTTTTTTAATCTGTTATTAAAAATTATCCAAGCTTAAAGTTTTACAATTAATAATTATTAAAGTTTTAATTTTTAAAATTGAAAATTTCTGTAATTTTTATCATTTGCATTCATAATGTCTTCAACGTGGAAGTTTCAATATTAAAAACTGGACTTTTAATTTAAAAAGTTATCAAAATTTAAGAATTAATTTAAGAATTTAAGAATTTAAGAATTTTACATTTTAAGTATTAATAAATAAACTTGAAAAAATGTTGCAAATTATATAAATTTAAATAAAAATCTCTAATTTTGAATAATTTGTAATTCTGTATTTTTAAAGTTCAAGAATTTTCAGTTTTAACTCTTCAGAATTGCAGATCTTGATGCTGTGGATCTTTTAAAATTGAAAGAGTTTTTTAGTTTTTAAAATTAAAAATTATGCCAGTTTTAAGTTTTAATATTGAAAATTCGATAAATTTGGAAGATTCAGAATTGAAAATTTGAATTTTGATTCCCAAACTCATGAAAATTTAATATTTTTTATTAATGCATCTCGAAAATAGAAGAGTTCCAAGTTGTCTTATTAAAATTTAAGAATTTTTATACATAAATTTTTTAAATTAAAGAGTTATTAATTTTGAAAATTAAAAATTCCCAATTATTCAAGTTTTAAAGTATCTGGGTTTTTAATTTCAAACATTTGAAATTTTATATTATGCAAGTTTTAAGTTTTATTGTTGAAAATTCTGAATTTATTTGAAATTTCATTTTTGCAGCAGGTAAAATAACAACGTTTTAATATCTTTACTGAATTATTTAAATTGACGGAATTATTTTTGAAAACGAAAAAATACTCGAAAAGAACAATTTTGAATAAAAAATGGAAGATTTACATTTATAGTTAAATTAATTAATTTTCAGAAAACTAAACAAATAAACTAAAAAAAGGAATTTTTGACAAATAAGTTGAATTAAAAAATTTAAAATATGCATTTTACACCAAAATAATTTAATTTTCAACCTAAGAAAATGAAAAGTGAATATTCAACTAAAAAATATCATTTTTCTAACAAAAGTAGAATACCTAAATGAATTTCCTGACAAAAAAACCAATTTAAAAAAAATAGATGAATTCTAAAACTAGAAGATCAAGTATCTGTCAAAAAGATACATTTACGTCCAAAAATAAAATACATAAATTAATTTTCAACCAGAAAGGTTAATTTTATACTGAAAAACCTGAATTTTTAACAAAATAAATGTATTTTTAACCCAAGAAATAAATTTTCAGCTAGATTAAAAATCTTGAGAAAATATTAAAAATAATAGATAAATTTGCAACTGTAAAGATTATTTTTTTACTAAAAAAGATTAATTTCTACCAGAAATAATAAATTTTAAATTGAAAAAAATAAATGAATTTTAAACGAATTTTTGATTTTTTAAAGTAATATTTGAACTAATGATTAAATTATCAACAATGAATAATAATTTTCCACCAACAAAGATTAATTTTTACCTAACCACATGAATTCTCAACCAAATTTTGAATGTTCAAAGAATTTTGAATCTAATACCTAAATTTTTAACCAAAGAGAAGAATTTTCAATCCAAAAGCCGAATTAGTTACAAAAAAAAGAACACTTAAATTATTAATTAAAAAAATTATTATAATTACAGTTCATTGTAGGTAAGGTCTGTTGTTTATTCTTGTAATTAATTATTTTGACTTGAAATTCAATTTTATTTTTGGATAACTGGAAGGAGTAGTGTATGTTTTATTAATGAGAATCGAATAGATATTCATTGGAATAAATTGATATTTTAAATTCAATACTATTTTTAACAGAGAGATTCTTCAGTCGCTATTTTAATTATATGTATTTATATCTTGAAAAATAATAATTTTGGGTAGAGCTAGAAAAACTTAACTGCTTGTGGTAATTAAAAAATAACTTAATTGTGCTCTCATCAAATATCAATTGAAATACTATTGTATGCTTTTTTCTTGATTAAATAAAATCTTACAGTAAGGCCATGTAATGAGCGGGTCACGTGATCAGATTCCTACCTTACCGACATTTTTCGTATTTCCCAACTTATTTTCACACCAAGCGCCAGATGGAGTTGAAAATTTGGTATAATAAATGAAAAGGACTAAGAAAGGTGGGTTTGGTCATAAATTTGTATAATTATTTGAAAAAAAATGTTTAGTAAATAATTTTTTAATACTTTTTTCATAATTATTAGAATTCATGTCCAGACCCACATTCCTTACAGCTTCTTATTTATTACTCGAAATTTTCAACTCGGTATGGTGCTTCGTGTGAAAATGAGTTGGGAAATAAAAAAAGTGTCGGTATGGTAGGAATCTAGTCACGTGACCCACTCATCACATGGGCTCAAAGATCCTGAATTTTTTCAAGTTGCATCATGATAGTTTATTTAAATTTATGATTAATAATAATATTTCATAGTAGTTGGAATCCAATATTATATTTTAATTGAATAATTATGCAATGGAAATAAGAAATTTTTAATGAACGCGATATTTTTGCTAGTTTATGAATAATTGTTATATAAAAAGAAAAGACTGAAAGCAAATTGGAGAATAATGCAGACGCTTCTGATCTCTGATTGAACTTGCATTATTTCATGTTATTTCCAGACATCAGATCAGAGCCAATAAAGTGTGTACGAGTATAATCAAACTAATTAAAAGTTGGGTATTAGTTACTGACTGCTGAAAACTGCGAGGCAATATTATGTGATATTAGAGACGAAGTTTATCAAGTCCATTATGAAAACTCATTTGAAGATTTTCCTCGCTCTCAGTATGGCACATTTAGTTGATTGAAACGCACACAAAGAGTCACTGTGAGTTGATTCATAATCACTTTTTTAAAATTATGTAATGCTTTCTCTAGACTCATCAGTCTAACCGAAAACACAAAGCGTGTATGTTTAAATAAAATGCACATAAAATGCCTAAATAATCTGTAGAAAAGGAATTTAAAAATGCTGCTTAATTAAATTAAAAATCTACTTTAATTTCTTAGACTACAAATACCCGTGCAGAAATATCGGTCTGGTCCCGATCAGGGCCAGACCAGTCCAGGTGAGGTCCCGATCGGTAATCCTGGTCAGGACCAGGCCGCGGATGAAACACACGGCCAGATCGGGGCCAGATCGGGACACCCGATTGGGATACCCGATCGGTGCCCCATTGGTGCCCGATCGGTACACGATGAGTCCATTCATGAATTTCACAAATGGAGATTTAATATAAGTAAACTCGAAAGTATCGAATAGTCCTCCCCTTTCAAAGGCCACCTTAATATTTTGAAATTCCTATTAGGTTATTTTAAGTTCAAATTAAAGTACTACAGGCACGAAAAGAAAAGGTTTCATAATACAAAGTTTAATTATACTTTTGAAAAACGTAAACTTATTGTGGATGGTGTCAGTTTCGAGAAAAACTTTTGTTTTTTATGAAAAAAATGGACGATAACCAGAAAGATTTTAAATAAGAATTTTAATTTCTTGAAAAAAAAAAATGTTGTCTATAAAATTTTTTTAACAAATTAGAAAAAGTTTTTTCGCAAAAAGATTCCCTACAACTTGACATTTTAAAATGTTTCCAAAGAAAATCAACGGAAAATAACTAATGATTTACGATTTATTAACGTTTTACTGTAAATAAATTCAATCTACTGTCAATTGCATTACTTCTTGAAAAATTCGAGAAGGTGGTTTTAGATAATTTTTTCGCCAAAAAATTGCGTTATCATTTATTAGATCGTTTTATTTTTTTAAATCGGTTAAGAAGAAAAATAGACCAAACAACTTTTAAACAAAAAGGAAAATTTTTGAAGTAAATATTTCTGGTTATCTTAAATATTATTTACAGAATATGCATTTAATTAATTTTTATTACTATTAATTAATTTCGACCTAATGGACGTTTTTATAAGTTGAAATGTCATTATTTATAATGAAAAAGAAAAAAAACTTTGTTTATCATTTTAAACTTCGCGCGAAACCAATTAGATGCCGAATGCTACGCATGCGCAGTTAAGTAACTGGCTCTTGCTGGAATGTTGTGAAAATTTGTCCTTTATGTATTTCTGTAATAAATTTATTATTAATACAGAATGAAAGTTTCAGTAACATAATCGATTGTATCACATATTTTACTCTTATAATTTAAAAACATAATTTTGTGCAGACTGCAATTTATTTCTTGTCAATAGATTTGATAATTCGAACTCTACATTAAATGGAAAAACCTTGAGTTCTTTAATAATAATTGAAAATAAAAGAACTTGATCAATTTCATCATATAAAATTTGACGCATCTAATGATAAATATACTAATTTTACCTAAAACAATTTAATTAATTATTAATTTATTTGAGGTTAGGTTGCAATTTGCCTACAGAGTGTAATTACTTACTCTCATCTTCCTCACACAGGTTTTGAGGTCTACTGACTGGTGTTTGGTGCCTCCGAACACGTGGCTTACTCGCCTTATGCATTTTTTATCATTTCTAGAATATTATAAACGAGTAGTATGTATACAAATTTCATTGTACTACCAGAAAAAATCAAGCAGCATAAGTTCTGCGAGCTAATGGAGATGGCGTTTCAGTAGGAAATCGGTTTGCCCCGGTCGGGCCCAGGTATGGGCCACAGAGTTCTGCTGATCAGGGCCAGATCGGGAAATCCAATCAGGGCCAGATCAGTATTACGTTTGAAATCGGGCGATTGCTGCACAGGTAACTATGCGCACTATGCGCGCCACTATTTTTGTTGTATAGTGCAATTTTTAAATTAAAATATAAAATTTATATCAAAAACAATTGTTTATATTTAAAAGCATATTTATTACTTAAGGACATGTGAGGAGTGGGTCACGTGACTAAGGAAGGTGGGTCTGGTCATCAATTCAAATAATTACAAACAAGTATAAAAAAATTATTTACAAAAAAAACTTTTTAAATAATTAATCAAATTTAAGAACAAACCCATCTTTCTCAGTGCTGTTCATTTATTATCCCAAATGTTCAACTCGATCTGGTGCTTTGTGTGAAAATAAGTTGGGAAATACAAAAAGTGTCGGTAAGGTAGGAATCTGATCACGCGACCCACTCATTACATGGCTTTAAGTTCATATAACTAGAGGGTCACGTGACCAAAGCTGAACCTCAATTTTTCTTTCCAAACTTACGTCTACACGGAATGAGATATCGTGTTAAAAAGTTGGCACGCTAAATAGAAGGTAGGAAGGAAGGCGTCTCTGTTCCTAAATAATTCAAATGGTAAAAGAATTTTTTTTTATTACTAATTTGGAGAAATACCTACCGTGCTGTAAAACCCTGCAAGCAATTTTCAATGTTGTCAATGGGATAGTTTTGAGGTTTATATTTATCAAAATGGGGCAAAACAACAATAATCGAGTAGGCAATTTCGAACTTCTACAGGTCTGTGGTAAAACAGATTGTATGATTACCGACAGAGAAAGTCAAAAGTCAAACTTCTGCTGTAAAACCTGAAAGCGTCCGTCGATAATCATTATTTTCATAAATAAACTTTTTTCTTCTCCCAACTTTTTGCAAGGTCACAAACGATCCTTTAATATTTATTAACATTTCCCGAAAAAAATTTCCGCGTTATTTAAACTTTTATTTTTAAATATAGATAAAAAGATATTGATCTCAGGACTGCCTTGATCAGCTCGTATAATCGTTACATGGACTTAAAACAGAAGAATATCATGTTTGTATAAATATAAAAAAAAATCGTTGCACTTTTTATACAAATTATAAAATTCTGAAAATAATAATAACCTAACCACTTTTTGTTCAAATATCGTAAATATTATTTTAAGGGCATGTGACCTTCTATATCAAAGAAAAAAAATGGGTCACTTGACCATATTCCTACCTTACCGACACTTTTTTTATTCCCTTACTTATTTTCACAAGAAGCGCCACACCGACTTGAAAATTTAAGATAATAATTAAGAAGAACTGAGAAAGGTGGGTCAAGTCCTAAATTCTAATAATTATGAAAAAAGTAAAAAAAATTATTAACAAACAAACCTTTTTTTATAATTATAAAAAGTTAGGACCAGACCCACCTTTCTTAGTGCTTCTAACTTAGTATCCTAAATTTCCAACTCAATGTGGCGTTTCTTGTGAAAATAAGTTAGGAAATAAAAAAAAGTGTCGGTAAGGTAGGAATATGGTCATGTGACCCATTCAAACATGGCCTTAAATATAAAATGATTTCTAATTACCAATACCAATTGCTGGGGAAAAATATTTTGTAACAAAAAATTGTTCAAAATTGTAAGTATTTTTTAAATGTAATGTTTTTTGTTCGAAATCATCGAATTTCAATGAAAAATGGTAGCATAGCCAAAATTTGTTAGAACGTTGTTAATTTTCTTTGAAATATAATTTTTTTACATTCTCGTTTTAATCAGATTGGATTCAGATTGGATTGAGCTTTGGCAAGCTTTATTCAGTCTTGAAAGAAAATGGCGCGTTCGTTAGCCAGCTATTTTGGATAAAAATTTAAGAAGCTAGAGCATTTTCAAATTTTTTGAGAACATTTTTTTAAAGATTTTAAAATTCTATGTAAGGATATTAGTAGTCCTCAAAAAGACGAACAATTTGTCTTAATGACTTTTTTGATAAACAGAAAATGATCAGTTCTATTATTTTCAAAATCCAAAAACACAAACGAAAACGCAAATTTGCGCCTATACAAGATAAGAATAAAATTTTTTTAAACTTTCTTCAAAAATTCAAAATTCAAATTTTGATCATAAATAAAAAAATGTAATTTTTGGATTTTTGGATGTTTTGAGAAAATTCAAAAATTTGTAATGATAATGTTGTAGGTCTTTTTAAAAAAATTTTTTTTCTGTCGACTTTTTTCATATCATGCGTTCTTTGGCTTAAAATGTTCATTTTCCTGTCTTTTTGAAATTTTGTAAATGCTATAACTTTGGTAATTTTTGGTTTTATCTAAAAAGCTATCAGGATAAATTTTTCGTCTCTTTGAATAAAAAGAATATCCGTACAGAGAGTTTTTGAGTCTTAAAAAAATTGGTCTAAAAAAAAACTGATTGCTGTCCAATTAAAAAGACTAATTTCTGACTACAAAGACTAGGATAATTCCAAATTTGTTAAAATATTCTCAACAACAAACACTAACATAATTAATTCTAAATTTTTGAAATATTCTGAATCTTGTTTAAATAAGGATGATTTTTCTTTCAAAATTCTAACTTTTGGTGTAAAAATCTAACATAATCTCAAATTTTAAAAAGTTTTAAATCATCATTAACATTTAAAATTTATCGAAGATTCTTGTTTTGTTTAGAATTAAGGCCTCAGAACGCTTGCTTTTAAAGTATAGGTCTCGAAGTTTGGGGTATTAGGCCACGCTTATTTGCTCTCAGGTCTCGAATTCTATGCTTTTAGATCATAGAGCCCGAGGCTTTAAAGCACGTAAAATTTGAAGCTCTAAAATCACGCGCTTCCATGAATTAATTTCCGAATATTTTTCTGCGTGTGGAAAGTATTAAATAATATAATTTTCAATGTGATTAATTTTTATATTTATTGCAATAATTAATAAAATAATTATTTTTGATTAATTTAATGAAATTAATGCAATACAATAATTTGTAATGTAATTAATTTCTAAATAACGAGTACAAATCCATTCAGCGAAATGATTACTTGGATGTTCGCAATTTGTCTACTGGAAGTTAGTGTTGGTGTTCAAGTTAAAATTTTTGTTAGAATTCTCGTTTAAATTTTTCGGTTGAATAAAACTGGCTGGAGGTCCTTGCATTTGAGGTGAATTACCATTTAGTGGTGGAAATCCAGGAGTAGGCTGAGTTCCAATTGATGGAGGAATTCCAATTGGACCTCGAAGAGGAGGTGAAACTCCCATTGGTGGCGAAATTCCAATTGGAGCTTCAAGGGAGGGTTGACCTCCAATTGGCATGCCTCCAATTGGAATGGGTGGCATCATGATTGGACGGCACATCTGTTGCCACCCGAATGCAGGAAATGCTGGTCCACCAAAGCCAGGATCTGAAATTTTTAACCCACTGGACATTCGGATATTTCAAACTATTTAATTAATTTTTTTTCAAATTAAATTTTTTCTAACAAATGAGCTTCTCCTTCGGTCCCCTGGGAATCGAACAACATAACTTCCGATTACCCTTCGGGTGCTTTTCCCCTAAGCTAGATATTTCCCTTAAGCTAGAAAACACATTTGAAAACTTAAAAGAAGTTTTATTTCTCAGAATTTTTACCAAACTTCGTTTCTTATTCCTTCTTACAGCATTAACAAAATGGTACTATTTAAATAGCCTCATTCTATTAATAAAAATTTTAATGTCTCAAATACACCAAACTCTTGATTTCAGTCACCCCGTTTTTCGCCTTCGTAGAACAGCTGGCTTCCATAGTTTCTCAGGGGAGCAGAGCGAGAACGGTTGCGACATTATATATATTGGAAACGAGTCAGGCGGCCCTCACTGTTTACGTTTCTGTCCCCCCGAAATCAGTCCAAGGCCATTTGAAGGCAACCCCCGACACTTGACTGAAAGCGAGAGTTTGGTGTAATTAAAAAACAAGTTTTCAAAGCAAAACTTTTATAAGAAAGAAACATATTTCATAATAATTTATTCGTTATTAAAATTTTAGTATGTTTGAATTGCGTTGAATCTTTGTCTCGAGAAAATTAAATTAAATTCATGTTCCCAATTAATTGCAGATCATTTTTACCACAGGGAGAAGAAGCACATGCTGATCTGTATGGTGTTATCGAAAATTCCTTCTCCAGTATTTGAGCATCTGAATAGATCACCTGAAAATGCGATTTAAATAAGGAAATTAGTAAAAATATGTTAACGAAAAATAATAAATTGTTTAAATAATGTTTTTCATTTATTTATTGACTGTCATTAGTTCAAATGAAACAGCTAAAGAAAAGTTAAGAAATTTAGAGAAAATCGCAACTTTTTACGAACCTCAAAAGAAAAAATAATAACATACACTAAAAGAATGCTTAAACAATAATTTTGGTTGTTAATGTTTGTCGAATTTTATTTCTGCATAATTGAGAAGCCAAAAAAAGCAAAGGAAAATGAAGAAAAAAGTTACAATTTTTTGGTTTATTTTATAGAAGATTGTTATAAGAAATATTAAATTCTTTATTAAATTATTGTTGTCAATTTATGTTAATTATTTTCTCATTATTTAAATGCTAGAAAAAACTCTAATTTTGTAGGTTCATTTTATAGAAGATATTCATAAACAATAATGAATTGCTCAGGAAATTATTGGTGTACATTTTTATTAATTTGTGTCTAATTTTTTAATGTTATAACAACATTAATTTTGTAGCTTGATCCGAAAAAACTTAATAATTGCCAATAAGAAATTCTTTAAATGATATTATGGTTCCTATTGTTTGTGGACTATTATTTCTGTATAATTAAAAAATACAAGCAAAAATCTATAAATACGAATCGATTTCAAAATAATTGTTTACAGTTGAAAATTGAATGATAAATTTAAATAGAATTAGTTATATAGGCTTTATAGAAACATGATCATATTTTTATTTTACAAAATTAATTTAATATTTACTAATTACTGCTTAAATCGTGTTTATTTTTTAAATTATTATTTATAATTGTTTTTAAGAATAGTAACAGAAATTTAACAAATTAGCAGGACCAAATTTTCTGCATTTGGGCAATGATAAAAAAAGCAATGTTCAGAATCCTAAAATATCAATTAATTTCAAACTAATTATTTCGTTAAGAAATTGATTAATACATTTAAATGAAATAAGGTGACATAAACTTTATAGGAAAATAATATTTTTATTAAAGAAAATTAATTTCATATATATTAACTCATGCTTAAATTAAAAAAAAAATTATTATTATTATTTATAATTGTTAAAAAGAATAATAACAGAAAAATGACAAATCAACAGGACTAAATTTTTTGCATTTTTGTAATGGTAAAAAATAAATTTTTTAGAATCACAAGATATCAATCGATTTCAAAATAATTATTTAAATTAAGAAATTAAATTATACATTTAAATGAAATTAGTTAAAATGCACTTTATAGAAAAATAAAAATATTTTTATTTAAGAAAATGGATTTAATATTTATCAACTTATGCTTAAATTATGTTTATAAAGAAAATCGTTATTATTAATAACTGTATACAAGAATAATAAATGTAAAATGTGACAAATCAACAGGACTAAATTCATTGCATTTTGACGATGTTTCAAAATCAATTTTGAAATTCCCAAAATATCAATCGATTTCAAAATAATTATTTAATTCAAGAAAATGATTTGGAACTTTATATGAAAATAGTCGACATAAACTTGATAGAAAAATAATATTTTTATTTAAGAAAATTATTTAATTATTTATCAACCGATGTTTAAATTATGATTTTATTATTATTATTTATAACTGTTTAAAAGAATAATAACAGAAGTGTGACAAATCAGTGGGACTAAATTAGTTGCATTTTGGAAAGTATTGTAAATCAATTTTTTAAGTCGCAAAATATCAATCGATTTCAAAATAATTATTTAAATTAAAAAATTAATTTATAAATTTAAATGAAATTAGTTGAAATGAACTTTATAGAAAAATAATAATATTTTTATTTCAGCAAATTATTTAATTATTTATCAACTGATGCTTAAATTATGATTCTTTTTATTATTATCTATAACTGTTTAAAAAAATAATAACAGAAGTGTGACAAATCAGTAGGACTAAATTCTCTACATTTTGACGATGTTTAAAAATCAATTTTGAAATTCCCAAAATATCAATCGATTTCAAAATAATTATTTACATCAAAAAATGATATAGAAATTTAAATGAAATTAGTCGACATAAACTTGATAGAAAAATAATAATATTTTTATTTAGGGAAATTATTAAATTATTTATCGACTGATGCTTAAATTATGATTATTTTTTATAACTGTTTAAAGAATAATAACAGAAGTATGTCAAATCAGTAGGACTGAATAAGCTGCATTTTGGAAAATATTGAAAATCAATTTTTAGAATCCTGAAATATCAATCGATTTTAAAATTATTAATTAAATTAGAAAAATAATTTATAAATTTAAATTAAATTACTTAAAATTAATTTTGCAGAAAAATAATAATACTTTTATTTAAGAAAATTGATTTAATATTTATTAACTTATGCACAAATTATGCTTATTTAAAAAAATTATTAGTATTTATTATTTATAACCGTATAAAACAATAATAACTGTAAAATGTGACAAGTAAGTAGGACTACATTAGCTGCATTTTGGCAAATATTGAAAATGAATTTTTAGAATCCCAAAATATAAATCAATTTCAAAATAATTATTTAAATTAATAAATTGATATATACATAAAATTTAAATTTAATGAAATAGACTTTATAGAAAAATAATAATATTTTCATTCGAGAAAATTAATTAATATGTATTAATTTATGCTAAAATCTTTAAAAAAATACTTATAATTATTTAAAAGAACAATAACAGAAATGTAAAAAATCAGCAGAACTAAAGACTTTGACTTTGTCAATGATTAAAAATAAATTTTTTAAATGTTTACCTGAATGATTGCTAATGCGAAAATCAAAGCTATGTTTTGTGCCATTTTCACTTCTACCTTTGCTTCACTTTGAGCAAAACTGAAGGCAAGCTGATGAAGAAATGTGCCGTCATCTGTAGCTTATATACATTTTCGAGTTCAGTTAGAGGAATAACATTTTTAATTAAACTAATTGTAATTGTGCGTCTATTAATTTTGTAATAATAACATTAATTAATTTGTTTATATCCCATTTTATTTATTATTGATAGCTAAGTATTGATTGAATTTCATTTAAGTCGCCCTGGCAGTTTTTACGAGCCGAATTGTTCTAGAAAGTAATTGTCGACCGTACAATCAATTCGTTTCACGAGGTCAATTGCAACTTTTAACTTCTAACTTTTGACTTTTGAATTTTATCTTTTAACTTTGATTTTTTTAATAAATTTTTTGTTCGAAAAATAGGGATAGTCATTTTGACGTGACTATAAGGGTCGGAATTTTTTCGAAAAAACCACAACTTTCTTTGAATCACTCTTAAAGAGAGAGTTATAAATAATAATAAATTATTTGATTTGCATTCACTGAAAATAAATAATTAATTTTAAATTTGAAGAGAGGAATGCCTTTTTTTTAGTAGGAATATGAATATAAAATCATTTTTAATATCTTTCTGCATAATAAGTTATTTAAACAATTATATTTGTCAACTTTGATTGATTATTGCGCCAATCTAGATTACATTATCAATTTCGATTAAATTGTGGTTCACTTTAAGTGACAAATTAAAAAAAATTGAAATTTCAGTAAAAACTGTAAGTTTCTGGCATTTGTCTAATAAATATTGTTATTATTAATGATAAATTGTTTAAATTTTTTAGAGAATACTTTTATAAACAAAAATATATTTTTTGAAAAAATACTACATAAGCATTACGTAATTATTACCCTACTCTAACAGAAAAATTGACAAAAATATGCAAATTTTAGAAAAAATGCAATTTTTTAAGGATCATCATAATGTAATATTTTTATAAATAATAATGAATTATTAAAAAAATTGTTTTTCCTAAATTTAATTATTACCTTACTTTAGGTGCTAAGTAAAAAAGGTCGGAAATTGAAAAAACAGTAATTTTGTTGAATTATTCTGAGAGAAGATAGTTATGAACAGTTATTTTTGTTAATTATAATTAATGATTACTTCAGTCTAAGTGAAAAGTTTAAAACTGCTTGAAAATTTCTCAAAAAACTACACCTTTCTAGCATTATACATGACATTATTGTTATGAACAATTGAAAATTGTTGAAACAACCACTATTTTCGTTCATTTGATTAATTTATTAACTCACTTCAAGTTAAAACTTGAATATATGTTTTGAATGAAAAAAAACTGTTTAGAATCATTCTAAGGGCTATTGTTATTATTAATAAAAAATGTTTAATCAGCAATATTTGTTAACTTTAAATAATTTTTTCCTAAATCTATGTGAAAATTTAAAAAAAGGTTGAAAACTTGAGAAATAAGTGCCACTTTGTAGCATTCTTTCTAAAGGATATTGTTATAAACAATAATAATTTGTTCAAAACATTAATCTATTAAAATGGTGTAATCATCGCATCACTTTAACTAAATATCTGACCAAAGGTTGGAAATTTGAAGAAGGAAAATCGCAACTTTCTAGCATTACTCTAATAAAATATATTGTTATAAATAATAATAAATTATTTAAACATTTTTCTGGAACTTTTATTAATTATTACCTGACTTTTAGTGTAATATTAAACAAGTCTAGAAATTTTAAAAAATATCAACTTTATAATATTATTCTAAGAAAATAATAATATAAATGATAATAAATTGGTTTAACGATTATTTTTGTTAACTTAAATAAATTATTAACTAACTGTGAAGAAAACTTGAAAGAAGGGGAGAAATTTGATTAAAAAAACTGCCACTTTCGAGTATTATTCTAATAAAATATTGTTATAAATAAAAATAAGTTATTTATATATATTTTTTAACTTTCATTAATTATTGGTGACTTTAATTAATCATTTGTCTAATCTGAGTGGTAAGTTAAGTTTATGTGGAAAATTTAATAAAAAAACTGCAACTTTCCAACATTATTCTAAAACAATATTTTTATAAGAATGATAAATAGTTTAGAAAATTATTATTTTAATTAAAATTCATTACGAACTCACTGTAAATAAAAAGTTGTAAACAAATTGGAAATTTCAAAAAATTGCAATATCGTAGCATTATTGTGAGATAATAATGTTATAAATAATAATAATATATAATTTAAACAATTATGTTTCATTATTAAAAAATGTATTAATTCTGTCATAAATGTTTATCTGTGTTCTGATAAAAAATATTAATAGTCTTCAATTATAATTAACAAACTGAGTTGCTTTTTTCAAAATAAATTTTATTTAGAAAAGAAATAACGTTAGTAAAATTCTTTCTTCCCGTTATTAGTTATGAAAATAGTTAGTTTATTACTTAATTTACGCAATTCAATGTAATAGTTTTCCACAGAAAGTTGAAGTAACATTCGGACGGCATAATACAGATAATAAAGTTAATAATAATAATAATATAGACAATAATTAAGATCGTCTGTGATTCGTTATTAGTTCAGTAACAGATCTCAATTTTTGTTCTTGATTTATTCTATAACACATTTTTAAAAGGATTCTAGAACTTCGATATAACACTATTACGGCACAGTTCTAGAACAAACTTGGAACAAATATTATAGAACGACTGTTATTAGACACTTCTAGAACAATAACGTAACAGCTGTTCTGGAACAGTTATTAACCTTTGTC
>NC_046662.1:1489024-1513668 GCF_010883055.1 Belonocnema kinseyi | reverse complement strand
CGTAACAGCTGTTCTGGAACAGTTATTAACCTTTGTCCCTAATTCTTTCTTAAACACACTTGTAACAGTGTTCTAGAACTTCGATATAATACTATTACGGCAAAGTTCTGGAACAAACTTGAAACAAATATTATAGAACGTCTGAACCTTTATGTTCTAGAACAGTTCTGTCACCATCTGGTAACAACTGTTACAGAAGACAGTTTCTTTTTTGACCTGGAAGAGTTACAGAACCTGTTTGCTGGGAATTACCTCTGATGATAAAACAGATTCCTTTAGAATACTCGTAATAAAAAATTTATTACCTGGCTTGAAATAGCGTATATTTAAAAAAAATCTTTCTTTAGATCTCTCTAAGAGATTAATTGGGAGAGCACCCGACCGGCCATAGGAAGTTCTGTGGTTTAATTCTCAGTGGAGTGAAGTGAGACCTTTCTTCAGGAAAATGTAAATAAAAATTGTTTTAAATTTATTTTCTATCTATTTAAAAAATAGCGTTAAGTACGTTCTGTTATTTAAATATTTAACTTGATCGATAGTTTTGATTTCTATTTCCACAGATTGTGGAATAACATCTACACTGAACGCTGGTAACTACCTCAGATGATAATGCAGATTCCTTTTAATTACACGTATTATAAATTTAACACCTGGATTGATATAGCGTATACTTCTGAAAAAATTTCTTATGATCTCTAATGGCTCAATTGAAAAAGCACCCAATTATCATTCGAAAGTTCTGTGGCTCGATTTCTATTACAGCGAAGTGAGAAAATCCTTTTTCAGAAAATATAATTTGAACATAATTGAATGTAAATAACAATCTTCGAAACTTTCAAGGACAAAAAATAATAATTTATATTTGTTTAAACAAAATTAATGAACAAATGTCCTATTGGCCTTTCTCTGTATAAATTTTTAGCAGTTCAGGAATAGGAAGAAAGAAACCTCAATGTGGGTTTGAGAAGCATGTTTTATTATTCGTGATTTATATTTTCTTGAAGATTATCTAATATTGTAGAAGTTTTATCGATTAAAATTTTCACTTGGCATTGCGGTCACTTTTTAATTATAACAGTAGTGCCATGTAGGTTGTCCGTAAGCTGCTGGAGGATTTTGAGGAAGAACTGGATATTGTACTGGATATTGTGCGTATCCAGGAATACCACCAACTCCCATCACATTCGTAATATCATTACTATTTATATTTTCATTTGTATTTGCGTTTGTGTTTGAATTCTTGTCATAGTTCGCTGGATAGTTCTGAAAATTAGTAAAAACCTCTTTTTCAATCTGCATCATTCATTTGATTGAAATAACACTTTCTTATTTATATAAATTCGACACACTTAAATATAATCTTTCAAAACTATTTCTACTCATTTTTTTTCAGCATCCTAAAAGTATTTTTTACAAAATAAATTAGACAATAGTTTACATCATCTTTTCTTATGGACAAAAAAGAGTTCAGATAAAAGCAAATGAAAAAGTCTAACAACAATTTTTTTTCACCAAATTTGTTTAAGTAATAAAAAAGTCAAACATCAAAAAGTCAAAATAATGAAATTAATATGCCTGTTTTACACTTAGCAGGATATACATTTTTTGTGCTTGCAATTTAGATTCCCAAAGGTTAAATCAAAAATGATAAATTTTAATTATTCTTCATCTAAAATAGGTTTTATTTTAAAACGTAAAAATAATAATTTTTAAAAATGAACGATATAATAGGTATAATTACCTGGGCGGAAACAGCAACTATGAAGAGGAAGAAGGCGGTTGAGAGCGTTGGGTTGAACATTGTGAAACAGATAGTTCTGCAAAGAGCTAGTAAGTAATTTTACCATTGCATTTCAGTGCTTATATAGAAGGAAAAAGTTGGGCGAGAAAAAATATAATTTAATTATTAATTAAAGCAAGTAAATATTCGCAGTTCGTTTTATTTTGTTTTTGATAGCTGTGATTGTGTTTATTACAGGCATTTTATTGCCGGCAAATCAAATTAGACGTGATTTAAGTTTTTGATTGTTAAGAATATTTCAACAATAGAATAGGAATAATTAATTTAAAGTTTTAATAATAATGATTTTCTAAATAAAAGTTTTGTACCAGAGTACTAAATATTAAATTAAACTTTAATTACGAGTTTGTAAATTAAACTTCTGCTTGAATGTTGCAGTAACGCTATCTTTTAAAGGATTTGACCAATCGGGTCAGCCTTTAAAAAACTTATTAAGGTTCCCCAAATGAAGTTTAAGTTATCAAAATAAAATTTTCATTGTAGATGAAAATTAGAAAAGTGATATAATTTTGAAAATTTTAAAAATGTTTTCGTACGTTTAATGCGTCCACTTTAACTAATTTGTTTAAAATATCATAAATATTATAACCTAAACCGAAAACTTTGATTCAAACTGCTGAGGAATTATAGCCACAAATTGTAACTGAATTTTTTCTCGATTTGTTTTTAAAGAAGGTTCTCAAAGCATCTACGGCTTTGCCGATTACATTCTCATCACGAAACTTGCGCCTCGCGCTCGATAATTTGTGTCCAATTGAAAAAATTTATCCAGATAATTTTTAAATCTTGTTCAAATCTACTAAAAGCAACGTTTTAGACTTACAAATCAAAATTTGGTACCTTCAAAAGTTAGCGTGAGAACAACATTCAGCTAACCATACATACACACAGACAGACGGACAGACACCGACAAAATTTTATGAATTTCGGATTCTGTAAGTGCCGAAACGTAAAGATTCGTTAAAAACCAGAGATCAGAAATTTGGACGATGACGTTGCACTCTGACGAATCAGAATGTAAAAAACAATGATATGATCCAATTTTTTAATCCTAACTCAACCCAATCGAAATAAATCTAACCAAATCCAATCAAATCCTATCCAATCCAATCCAATCCCATCCAATCTATAATCCACAATTTAATCTATAAACCACAATTCAACGTAATACAATCTAATTTAATCCAGTACAATCCAATACAATCCAGCACAATACAATAGGCAGTACTCAATCCACAATGTAATCTAAATTCAATCGAAAATTCCTTCTAATTCATTCAATTTCAATCCACAAACCAATACATTTAATTCCAATCCAATCTAAAATTTAATCCAAAATCTAACTCACAGTCCAATCCACAACCGAATACATAACCCAATTAGCAGCCCAATCTACAATTAAGTCCAATCTGATTCAATCCAATTTAATTTCATTTTAATTCAACCCAATCTACTGTTCAATCCATAATCCAATCTACAACTTAATACACAATCCAATCTACATTTAATTTAATTCAAATCAATCGAATCTAATCAACAATACAATTTACAATGCAATTTAATCTATTGAATTTAATCCAATTCAGTTAATTTTAATGCACAATCTATTCCATTTAATTCCAATCTCAAATTTAGTCCACAATGAGATCTACAAATGAATCCAAAATCCAACGCACAGTCCAATCCACAACCGAATAAGCAGCCCAATCTAGAAACAAATCCAATCTGATCCAATCTAATCGAATTTCATTTCAATTCAATCCAATCCATTATACAATCTACAACCTAATACACAATCCAATCTACACTTAATTTAATCCAATCAACAATACAATATAATATCCCATGTAATATATTTAATTTCAATCCAATCCATACTAATCTATTTAATTTTAACTCAAAACCCCATCCATTTAATTCCAATCCAACTTAAAATATAATCCACAATCCAATCTACAATTGAATCCAAAATCGAATTCATAGTCCAATCCACAACCGAATACATAACTCAATAAGCAGCCCAATCTACAATCAAATCCAATCTGAACCAATCACATATAATTTCATTTTAATTCAATTCAATCTGCAGTTCAATCCATAATACAATCTACAACTGAATACACAATCCAATCTACATTTAATATAATCCAAATCAATCGAATCCAAACAACAATACAATAAACAATCCAATTTGATCTATTTAATTTCAATCCAATCCATTCTAATCCATTTAATTTTAATCCACATTCCAATCCATTTAATTCCAATCCAATCACCAATATAATCCAGAATATAATTCACAATTGAATCCAAAATACAACTCACACTCTCATCCACAACCGTATACATAACGCAATAAGCAGCCTAATCTACAAACAAATGCAATCTGATCCGATCCAATCGAATTTCATTTCGATTCAATCTAAGCTAGAATACAATCCATAATCCAATCAACAACTTAATCCATGATCCAATATACATTTAATTTAATCCAAATCAATAGAATCTAATCAACAATACAGTGTACAGTACCATCCGCAATCCAATCTGCCCTATTTAATTCCAATCCAATCCATTACAATTCATCTTAATTCATTCTAAAATTTAATCGACAATCTAATGTATATTCCAATAAAAATACAATGCAAAATCCTGTCAGTTCAGGAAGTTATGAATATTTAAATATTCCGTATTTGGAGAAATTTTTGACGAAGTTGCCCACACCGAGACGAAATGTCGCTGGCTGTCTCAGTTTCGAATACTTCAGCGTGAATTGCACAATTGCGTTTTTATTACTGAGACGGTCACTTTCCCGTGCAGAAATTTTGACCTGGCCCCGATTGGGGCCAGACCAGTCCAGGTCGAGTCCCGATCGGGAATCCTGGCCGGGGCCAGATCGCGGATGAAACACACGCCCAGATCAGGGCCAGTTCGGGACACCCGATCGGGAAACCCGATCGGTGCCCCATCGGTGCCCGATCGGTACACGATCAGTCTCAATATAGTCCATTCGTGAATTTCACAAATGGAGATTTAATATAAGTAAACTCGAAACTATCGAATAGTCCTCTCCTTTCGAAGGCCACCTTAATATTTTGAATTCCCAATTAAGTTATTTTAATTTAAAATTAAAATACGACATGCACGAAAAGAAGAGGTTTCAGACTACAACATTTAATTATACTTTTGAGAAACGTAAGATTATTGTAGATGGTATCAGTTTCGAGGAAAAGGTTAATTTTTTATGAAAAAAATGGATGATAAACAGAAATATTTTAATTAACAATTGAAAATTTTCGAATGCCTGCAAAGAAAATCAGTGGGCAATAACCTATGATTTTTATTGTTAATTAGTAATTTCGACCTAATCGATATTTTTATAAGTTGAAATGACATTGTTTATAATAAAAAAGAAAAATAACTTTGTTTAGCATTTTAAATTTCGCGCGAAACCAATTAGATGCCGAATGCGACGCATGCGCAGTTGAGTAACAAGTTCTTGTTGGAATCCCTACATAATTGGCATTTTGCATTTTGATTGTACTACTTGATTCTGAAATTCATGTTATGAAAATTTGTCCTTAATGTATGCCTGTAATGAATTTATTATTAATATACAATCAAAGTTTCAATAACAGAATCGATTGTATCACATATTTTATTCTCATAATCTAAAAACATTACAATTTTATGCACATACTGCAATCCATTTCTTGTCAATAGATTTGATAATTCTAACTCTACATTAAATCGAAAAACCTTGAGTTCTTAAATAATAATTGAAAACAAAAGAATTCATTCATAGAATATTATAAACGAGTAGTATGTATACAAATTCTACTGCACTATCAGAAAACATCAAGCAGCACTAGTTCTGCGAGCGCATAGAGATGGAGTTTCAGCAGGAAATCAGGCTGGCCCGGTCGGTCCCAGGTATGGGCCACAGAGCTCTACCGATCAGGGCCAGATCGGGAAATCCAATCAGGGTCAGATCGGGAAATCCGATCAGGGTCAGATCGGGAAATCCGATCTGAGCCAGATAGGCATTAAGTTTGAAATTGGGCGATTTCTGCATGGGTTCGCGATGTTTTTAATTAAATTTCGCAGTATTGCGTCAGTGAAACATGAAAAATATTGTTTTTAAGACACAACCTTGCCGTTTAATTGATTATTCATTTTGAAAATGTTGTTCAAAGTAGTTTTTTGAAACCTTCAATTCTAACCTCAAATTTTGCCAACTGCTTAGGTATAAGTGAGTAACTTAATAGGAACACTTAAATTTAATTTTTCAATACGAATTATTAAGTCTGCAATAAAATTTAATTTTACAGACTAATATTAAATATTATAAATATTAATGAGAATAATATAATGAATTTAATTGAAAATTCAACTGTTCGGTTGTAAATTAAATTTTCGGTCGAAAATTTATACCTTCAAGTTAAAAATTTGACTGGGTTGAAGAAAACTCGTTTTTTCGGTTGAAAAGTCTATTATTATATTTTTGATTTAGAATTCACCTTAATCAAAATTAATGTATAAATTGGAAATAGCGTTCGAACAACCTTAATTATTTTTTGGTTAAATGTTTTATTGCTTGGTTGAAAATTTATTTAACTAGTTTTGTTGAAAAGTCATCCAGTTTAAAAAAATTCAACTGTTTTGTAGAAAAATCGTCTTTTTGATTAAAAAATTTAACAGTTTGCTTTAATTTTTTTTTTGACTTAAAAATCTTCTTTGATTAATATTTCTACAATTTTCTTGAAAATTTGTCTGTAAATGTAATAAATTAATACAAATTTTTAGATAATCGTGTACAAAACTAGGAATTTTTCCGACGTTCCGTGAACATTGAAGTTCGCCCTAAAGAAGTGAACTGCAATGTTTAAGAAATGTATTACTAAATTTGTAGCTCTTTTTCGGGTAATAAATTTTTGTTAAATCTTTTTTTTTCGTGGCCTTTGTCATATTTCTACAAATTTTGTATTTAAAAAAAATTTTCAGTGGGGATTTTCACGAACAAAATAAAAGTACGCGTCCTATCAAGAAGTAATTATTAACAAATTTGTAGATCTTTTTTGTGATCACAATTTTTGTAAATTCATATTTTTTTGTAACCTGCATTTTTGCACCACGAAATAGAATTTTTGATTTTTCATTATTTTCTTTGTAATCAAAATTTGAATTTTAGATTTTTCAAAACAATTTTAATATTTCTTATGATAATTTTGTAGGGAATTCAAACAACAAAATTTTTCTCCCATTGACTTTTTTTTAATCCAAAATGGCCGGTGCAAAACTGTGGTGTCAAATTTCGGAAAATTCGAATACTTTCTTAATCACAAATAAAGCAAATGTAAAAAAGCGATTTCTTGTCAAGAAATATCAAAGTTGATATTTCAACCATAAAAGATTAAAATTTATAATTAAAAAGATAAACTTTTGACAAAAAAAAAGAAAAGAATTTTCTACCAAACAGTTTAAATATTTTTCTGTCAATAAAATTGTTACTCAAAAAATAATTGAAATTTTTTTGTTCAAAATACGATTCCGGCTGAACCTGTGGATCGATTTGGATGTTTTTTTGTTTAAAAGCTGATAAAATTTCAAATAAAGTGTCTAGTCTCATGTTTAAATTAATTTTTTAATCAAAATTTTTATGAACAAATTATTTGTGGAAAATGCCTTTTATATAATTTTCAATGATTTAACGTTTTCTTGAAATTATATTGCAAGAAATTTGAATGGGAGCAATATCTTAATGGAAAAATTTCTCTCAAGATTATTCTTGTTAATGTTATAAACAAATGCATTATTCAGACATTTTTAGTCAGAAAAATTATTTTTCTTCGATTTCAATTTTTTAAAATTAGGAACCTGATTATAATTTCAGGAAATTCATAATTGATTAATGAATTTTATGATTTTATCAAACAAGTTTAATAAACAAATGCATTATTCGAGCACTTATCGACTGAAATTTTTTTTTCAATGCCAGTCCTTTTAATTGGAAACTTCATGGTAATTTTAGCAACATGCAATACTATTTGATATTTTTTTTTAAACAAATGCATTATTCGGGCATCTGTTGAGGAAAAATTGGCTCTTTTCGATATCAGTCTTTTTAACTGTTTATTACATTTGTTAAAAAAATCATAAAATTTATCCATTAATTATAAATTTTTCTGAAGATTTCATGAGTTTCCTAATTTAAAAAAATGGACATCGAAAAAAAACAAATTTTTCTGAAGAGAAATGCCTGAATAATGAATTTGTTTATTAAATTTGCTTATAATATTAACGAGAATAGCCTTAAGATAAATTTTTCTAATTAAGATATTGTTTCCATTCAAATTTCTCGCAAAATAACTTAAAAAAGCGTCAAATTATTGAAAATGATAGAAAATACATTTTTAACAAATAATTTGTTGATACAAATTTTGCGCTGTTTATTGTGTCCCTTAAGTATTAAGTTTGATGAAAAGAATAAAAAGTCAAATTTGAGTCACATTGGTTTCGCTATATTTGTTATGCTGTATTGAATTTGTAACTTTTTATTTCAAATTCCAACGGTGGATTGCAATAAAATTAATTAAAAAAACACAATCAAGACTATTCAAAACAAAATAAATTTAACTACCAATATTCACTGGCTTCAATTAACAATTTACTATGTTTTTCTCTAGCTGAACTTTTTCCTACTATATAAGCACTGTATTAAAATTGTAAAATTACTTACGAGCTCTTTGTAGAACTACCTGTTCCACTATGTTCAAACCAACATTATTAACCGTCTTCTTCCTCTTGATTGTTGTTGTCTCCGCCCAGGTAATTATTATTATTATTTTAAATAATTCCAAAAAATAATCTTTTTCTTTAAAAATAAAATCTATTTCAGATGCAGAATAAATAAAACGTTTCAATTTTGATTAAAATTTGTATAAATCTAAATTGCAAGCTCAAAAAATTTGGACAGTCCTAAGTTTAAAATAGAAATTTCATTCTAACTATTTGGATATTTATATCTCAGCGGGCAAAAAAATTAAGGATGTCCTAGAGACGTCTATGGGACATCCCTAAGACGTCTTTTATAACATGTCTCTTAGTCATCCTAGGGATGCTCTTAAAACGTCTAACGTGAGTATAAGAGATGTCCCGAGAACGTCCATGTCTTTAAGACGTCCTTAGGTCATCTTTAGGACATTGGACGTCTTAAAGACGTTGATTGGCCTGACATAGGACGTTCTAGGAACCTCCCAAGGACGTTTTTGGGATTTTCATGGTTTCGTGCCTACTGGGATATTATATTATAGATTAAAAATAGGCTTTTTTATTTATAATTTTTTGCCTATTTCGTTTTCTTGCCAGAAAACTTTTTTTATCTATAAGAAAAGATGATATAAACGAGTGCATAATTCCTTTTGTAAATAATACTTCTACGATGCTAAAAAAAAATTATTTAAAATAATTTTTCAAGATATATTCAAAAGTGTGACGAATTTATATATTTAAATAAGAAATTGTTGTCTCAATGAAATTAATGATGCAGACTGAAAAGATATTTTTACTTATTTTCAGAACTATCCAGCCAACTATGACAAGAATTCAAACGCAAACGCAAATGCAAATAGAAATGATAATATAAATAGTAACGATATTACGAATGTAATGGGAGTTGTTGGTGTTCCTGGATACGCACAATATCAAGCACAATATCCAGAACAATATCCAGTACAATATCCAGTACCTCTTCAAAATTCTCAAACATTTTACGGACAACCTACATGGCACTACTGTTATAATTAAAAAGTGATTGTAATGCCGAATAAAAAACTTCCAACAGTATATTTGTTAAGACAGTTTGTTGAGACAAATATAAATTGTTATTGGATGTCCTTTTAAGTTTCAAAATGAATCGTTTTAGTTCTATTAGGTACAAAAACACTGTTTTGTACGCCAAAAAATAGCCAAATAATTCATTTGTTAATTGCGTGTATTTCAACAATAATAAAATGTTATTGATCCATATCAAGCAGTTATTACTAAACACACCAAACTCTCGCTTTCAGTCACCCCGTTCTCAGTCTTCCTAGAACTGCTGGCTTACACAGTTTCTCAGGAGGGGAGCAAGAAAATTAATATTTGAGGTTATTTATAATTTAAAAGCATAGAAACTTTTTACCTTTTTTATATATTTATTCATATTTATGGGTCTCAAGTAAATTGGATCAGATTGCAATTCATTCTCGATCAGATTAAATTATGGATTAGATCACAAGAGGAAAGAAGGCACACTTATTGTTTTTTTTTTAATTTCCAAGAACTATGTAGTTATATTCAGTCTTTCTGCTTGAAATTTTATTTTTTCATTTAGATCCTAAAATATAAGTTGAAAGTTCGATATTTACAGGTGAATGTAAGTAACGACTTTTTGTTCGACGTCGTCGTCGACGACGACGTCGCTGTGTTGAGCTAGATTGGAAAAGTTAGTTCGGTTGGCAACTTGTTACAAATTGTATCCGAGTAACGTGCACCTTGTAGGTCGAGCTTGATAAACTAAACCTTGATATCAAAGTTCTTTTATTGAAAAAAATATCTGTACGTTTAATCCACAAACTAATACATTCTCTAATTTAATTCACAATCTAATCTAATTATGGAGTAATTTGGATTTTTATACGTTTATAAATGCAGAATTGTCAGGAAGAAGCAGGCTAAGTTAATTAGATGGAGCCATCTGACTATTTTAATAACTTTGACTTTGGGCAGATTTTCAAGGTTATTTGAAGGTCAAAGTCAGTTTTTTGATTGTGAACCCTCATTTTTGGCACCGGATTCGAAAACAGCGGGAAATTTTACGCTCGAAAGGATAGTTTTTAATTGGTTAGAAGTCACGTTTAGGACAAATTATTAGGGTGCTCATTTGCAGTGAGTCTGCTTGCCTCAAGGTCAAGATGTTCGAGGTTGTTGGCCCCCAAGCTTAAGAAAACATTTGATTGCATTTGTTGAGCTTCTGAAGATGACTCTAACAAATTAAAAACTATCTTTTCGGACGCAAAATTTTCCGCTCTTTCCGAATTCAGTGCCAAAAATAGGAGTTCGCATTAAAAAATTGAGGTTGACCTCCAAATAAACTTGAAAATTGACCCAAAGGTCACAGTTGGTATGCCCACCCGGTATGCCCTCATGGTGATCGAACTAGTTGATCGTGAATGATGTGACCTCATAACGTCAAATTAGCAATTTCCAATTATAGTTGACTAAATAAGTCGGTGAACTGTCCTTTGGAAAAGCGCTTATCTAGCAACATTTCCAGGTTCCTCTCTTATGCCTCTATTAGGTTGAAGCTCGAATGACCAATCAATCAAGCAATCAGTTAAGTGTGGCTAATTAACGGCCCCTGGTCGATGTCGATGAGGCTGTGACATTGTACTAATCCATTTAGTACTACAGGACAAACTAGGTACATATGTATAATTTTGTACCTATAGATATTGTTTCAGTTCCAGTTCTAGTTCAAATTATTAAACTAATTTTGTTATATGACATTTTTTATAATAAGGTCTGTAATAAACTAAACTGCAAATTCATTTTCTTGGTATCAAGAATATTATTTTTTATTTGAGATACACACGATTTTGAATACTGATTTATTCCCTATTGCTTTTAATCACAGGATTGACAGAAATCTGATGAAATTACTTATACAAAGAGGGATAGCGTCGACGCCGATTCAAATCAGAAGGAAAGTTACCCAAAAATTCGACTACAATGTTTAATATTTAACATATTAATTAAAAAGCACTAAAGAAAGTTTGTAGACATCAATATGTTTATAATTTTAAAGCAAGCTTATTTATAAATTGATAAAATAGGATATTACAATTCGAGTTATAGTAATTTGAAGATAATTTTTGGTTCGATGCATTTCAGATTGTTTGATTCGCGTATTTGTATCTCTGACACCAATTTTGGACTAAATCGTCTAAACCTTAAAAAAATTAATATAAGCAGTAAAATTTGCACATTCGTTGCAAATCAACAAATAAGTATTTGCACACATGTAACCTATTATTATTTTCGGAGCATTTTTAGCGAATTTTAGCGGAGAAAAAAAGAAACTTTGAACGTCGATAAAGTCGAGATTACGTGACCAAGTTTGTTCAAGAAATTTTTGTGTAAAATGATTTTCATTTTTTAGACCTAAAAATAAAACATAAATTTAAAATTGGAAAAATATCAACAGCAGCAACCCGGTAAGAAAATAAGAATTCAGAAAAATAAATATTTTCAGATTTAAACGAAAGAGTGAGAATTTTTTAATTTTTTGAATGTGCTAATTTTCCTTTGGGAGAAGTGCCCACAGAATGAATAGGTTTATCTCCAAAACCAGTTTTTTTTTCTTAACGCTTGATACTTGTGTTGTATTCCACGCAAGCGAATATATTTTCCACTTTTTAAATTCCTCTTAACCCGATCAGTAAATACATCACTCATGGTTATTTTTAATTCCATATTTAAATGCTTTATTTTCGATTATTTTAATTCCTTCTAATCTGCACACAAAATACCCAGTGGACACAACATTTGGCGACGTCTTTGCGACATTGTTACGACATCTTTACGACAACTTTACGACATCCTATGTTCCTGGCTTTAAGGTGCCTTTACGATATCGTAAAGTCACTGTAACGACATGGAAATAGGATGTCGTAAAGTTGTCGTAAATATGTCGTAACGATGTTGTAAAGACGTCGCCAAATTTTGTGCCCACTGGGTATGTGCACATGCATAGTTTCTATTCGTTTTTGTGGAATGTAAGTTTGGAAATTTCAATTTTTCGTCTGCCATAACGGTTGAGTAATTTTCATTATAATATTTTATATTATTTAAACAAAATATAAATTTAATAATATAAGAAATAATTATAAATTCATTTAATAATGTTGTTTAAGGTTAACAAAATTAATTTATTTTTAATCAGAATTATAAAAATATTCTTTGACAATACTACAAATTATTTCTATTAACATAATTATTTTATAATCATAACTAATCGATTAAAAGGACTAGGTTTTTCGTCTTCAAAGTAACATTATTCTCTGTCATTATATTCTTCCTTTTCCATTCCTTAATTTTGTAATTCCTCTCAATACGCCTAAATTAAATTTTTCTAAATCGATGAAAAAGAATATATTTTCCTTTTTTCTCTACTTCTTGGTGGAACTTTTGACGGAGGAAAATTCACGTATTAATCGGAATGCCAATGCTTATTTTTTTAAATTCTTCTCTTCTTAAACGAAATGTGCTAAAATTTACTCTTCGGAGTTCTCCAACCAAATTTCATCATTCTTGACGTCTAATTTTTGACGTTAAATCAACAAGCTGATAACTATTGTCCATCAGTACAAAAAATTCACAAGAATATTCTACTATTAGAAAATTTTAATTATTTCTTAAAGATGCACATTTCTCAAGATGGGAATTGGACGATTTTTCGAGTATCACATTCTAAGATGTTCCTCGATTTTTTTTAAATCGAGGGATCTACTTTATCGACGTCAAAAGTTTATTTCCTATTCCTATAGTACTTTGCTAGAAAACTTTCTTTGTAATTGTAAACATTTTGATATATACAAACGTTCCTTAGCGCTCTCTGCACAACTTTCTAAATCCTTAACACGATATCTCAATCCGTTTGGACGTACCCAGGAAACGAGAAACGATTGGCTGCATTTCAATCGTATTTCAAGTGGTATGAAATGTGTATCTTAAAGAGGAAAGGCAAATTGCGAAAGATAAGTTAGAGTTACCAGTGAATCGGAGAAATGATTATTTTACGATTCACCAAGAAATATTTCATTATCGATTAAAAATGACGGTTGCGTTTCAATACGCCATCTATATTTTCAATGCGGCCAAAATCTGAACTCGCGAAACCATGAGGTAGGATTTTGAAGATGCATTTTAAGCCGAGCTTAACAACCATTTTTTAATTATTTCGCAGACACGAATGCGAATAAACCGTCACGCGTGTCACGCAGGTCACCAAACAGTTGTGTCCGCATATTGCTGACACATGCGTCGCACCTCGTGCAAGCGGCACGCGTGCCGATAAAGTACAGTCCTTCCAATTTTCTTTTGTGGAGTCTAAATTAGAAAGTAAGACTTTCAAGAAAATTCCAAAAGTTGTTATCTTAACCTTGTAGAATTTTCACAAATTAACGTTGTTATTTTTCATTGTTTTTCATAAGGGGCGTTTTTCATCTTAAAATGTTAAGATTCGTTTTTTTTTTAAATGTTATAAATGTTATAACTTAGTGATTTTTTTGCTGTGATTATGTTTTGAAATATAATTAAATAAATATTAGTCTTAAATTTGAGTAGATTTAATAGATTTGAAATATTCTTATTTTACCTTCAAACCCAGTGAACGACATACGTATCTCTCAGTGAAGGACACCCAAGAGAAACAAGTTTTTAGGGAATTATACGTATTTTTACATTCTCATCATTTATGATTGGGAAAGTGTTATAATTGTCGGAAATTTGACATCACAGTTTTTCAACGGATCTCCACGTTTCAAGACCCCCTGAATCCGAAAATCAGGTTTTCGCGATGGCGTCGGTCTATCTGTTTGTCTGTCCGTCCGGTCGTCCGCCCGTAAACACAATAACTCTCGAAAAAATGAAGGAATCGAATTCATCTTTGGCACACTTTTTTAAGAAAGGACGAGTTCGTGAACCAGCCATTTTTGATAAAAATTCAAAAAGTGAGCGCATTTTGAAAATTTTTAAGACCGAAAAAAAACCGAAATCAAAATTTGAAGCCGAAAAACGTACGATATGAAAAAAAGTCAAGAGAAGAAAAACATTTATTTTTGAAAGCTCTAAAAGATTATGATAACAAATTTTTGGATTTTCTTCAAAAATCGAAAATTCAAATTTTGATTGCACAAAAAATAATGGAAAATAAAAAATTCCATTTTGTGGACAAACTATGTAGGATACGAAAAAATATGAATTAACAAAAATGGTTGTCCCAAAAAAGATCTACAGTTTCGTTAAGGATCACTTCTTGATAGGACGCGTACTTTTTGTTTTATTCGTGAAAAATAACATTGAAAAAAAATAATAAAAAAATGTGTGGAAAAAGGACGGAAGTTATGAGAAAAGAAAAGATTTAACAAAACCTGTTTAAAAATATCGGTCGGAAATCGAGCGCGCAGCGCGAGTGTCACGATGAGAATGTGTACCTCAAAGTCTACAGAGTTTTGAGAAACTTAATCTTGGACAATACTTAATTAAGTAGAAAATTCAGAACATGAAGACACATATAAATACTGCCATTTAAAAGAGATCTTTTTGACAAAGTTTTTTTCAAGTATTTCAAATGCAAAGAATAAATATCCGAGCGCGAGGTGTAATTACCCTCTTAATTGATTTTGGATTTCCAAAACTCAAAATCAATCACCGACACCTCAGAATGAATTTAGCAAATTCGTGAACTGATAAAATGAATATAATCACACAATATCAAAAGTATTCCTACTCGACAAAAATTTCGTCTTTTCTTTTAAAAACACTCATAATTGTACAAAATGATGTTTCTTATTGTCTAAAGCAACTAAGTTGCATAATATTTTTACAAAAAAACTTTGCAAATAACTTTAACAGACATTAATAGACAAATAAATTGAACCGATATTATAGATTTCGATGCAATTTTCTACTTCAAAAGCATGAGTCGTACACCACAACTTGACGCTTACATAACCTGCCTGACGGCAAGGTCGGCAACGATGTCCGGTGACACATTGTTTATATGTATTCAGTAAGGACGACGACGAGATAACATGAGTGATGGTTGAATGAGCCTCATTTTGCACGCACGCAGTTACCCATCACTTAATCGCGGAATGTGATTGCCATTTTCGTACGTTATGGGTCGCATAGTGCGAGTCGCAGGCATGCTTGAAGCGTGCGTCGCACGATTGTTATCTGGGTAACATAAATTTTGATTAATTTATACATGGATTATTTACTATCTAAAAAATTATAAGCTAAAAGTTAGGTTAGAATTCATATTTCAATTCTGGTCGTCTATAATTAATATTTTTTGCATATTTTATACCAAATATTTTGCTACATGTATTAGCTAAAGGTTATTTTAGCTTATGGTGTGTTGAAACTTATATGATATAGTGAAATAATTATTTTCTTGACAAAAACAGTTTTAACAGGAAATGAGTTTTTTGACTGAATACGATGAAATTTCTACATTGAACACTTATTCTTATTATTTATTATTTAATCAACAACAGCATACGATACAATTTTAATATATAGATATATACATGCATATGGGATAATCTGTTGCGATATTTGCTTAGGTTCCAAGACCTGTGAAAAGAAAGTGAAATATAAACGTCTAGTTAGTTAGCTTTTATAAACAGTTATAGACTAATGAAGCTACGAAGACACAATGAGGTTTCTGATTTTTAAAACTCCAAGTAAAACATTGCAACAAGAGAAATGTCTTTTTTATCTGGATAGTTTAGAAGCGCTATCCGCACCGGAGGCTGTAAGGCCGATCGCGGGTTCAAAAAACGATGTTCGAACATCTCTGTAAATCGGGCCTTCTGCTAGTAAATAAAAAAGAGTCTCTTCTACCCCCAGATTACAAATTAAACAGATTTGCCCCTTGCCGAGAGCAAAAATAAGTTCACCCATCGTTAACCTCCCTCTTATGGCACCCATGAGACGCACCTGTGCGAGAACTCTGGCAAACTTGAATGGTACTTCAGGTACTCGTGACCCATTGGATGAACACACAGATAGGACAGCACCTGCAGTGATGTGGATTGTGTGAACCTGCACATGTCTCCCCCTCCCCCCCCCGGAGATAAGCCTCGAATTTGGCCAGAATTGTCTCTTTACACAACTGTAGACACTGCAAGTCCATACCAGGTCACAGGTCATCTTGACCACACAACGCTATAAGATTTTTTATCTATAAAACCCAGTTAAATTTTGGAACAGCAGAATCCGAATCTGCCAGGTTCTGCAGCAGTAACAGGCAAATTCTAGGCATTCTCTCTTCCCCCATGCCCAGAACTCTCTCCAACCAGTTCAGTGCCATTTTTCAGATTTGTTAAAACGATTGGGTCTCTGCCTAGTTCTAGTCTCAGAGCATAACCTGGAGTGTAAGGAGGAAGCCCAAGCACTTTCTTGAAGAAAGTGGTTTGAATGACCTCGTCTTCCTCACAGTATCTTAGTCCCCAAATTCCTATGGCATAGAGCAGAACATTAGCTACAAGAATTTGAAAAAGAATCAATTTTGACCTCCATGAATCTGCTTTGGAGTTACGCAGAACTTGCAAATTTACCCCGGCAGCTATCCTTGCGGCAGCAATTTTTTTATTACAAGCCAGTGTAAAGATACCATAGGTCGAAAATGGTTTCCCCAGATAGTTATATTCCCTGACCATCTCGAGGTGCGTGTCATTGAAAGTGAAACCCGGAATCCTAGGTGGCGTCCCTCTATGAAAGATCATGGTCTTGGTTTTTGACGTATTAACCTCTAAAAGATTCAGATCATAATACTCACTTCAATACTTTAGAGCAAAGAAGGTCGTGACTTACAGAAGGAAAGGCCTTTTTAAAATCATCTAAACACACAAAAACTTTATATCCAGGAGTGGAGACATGAATCTGAATTAACGAGCTTAGAACAAATATGTGGTCCATAGCCCTGAAACCTGCCTGAAATTCGGGTGTACACTTCGCCGTATTCGATCACTCAATAAGTCTATCCAGGAGGATTCGTGTAAATATTTTTGCAATAGCATTCACGAGCGCAATATCTCTATAAGAGCTTGGATCCTCTTTATCACCCTTCTTGAATAACATGCATGTCAGGATAGTTGCACAGGATGGGGAATTTTCTAAGTCTCCCAGATCCTCATGAATAGACACTCCAGATAGTCTAGACCTAATACAGTTAAAGCTTGGTAAAACTCAGCGGAGACACCATCGTGTCCAGGGGCTTTCCCTTTTTTACATTTGTGGACAGTAGCCTTGATTTCCTCTTTTAAAATCTGGGCATCCAGAAGGGGATGCATATTCACATCCCAAGAAAGATCAAGGTTCACTTTAGGAGGATACAATGTATTCGCAAATGCTTGCTATGATTGAAGATCTATATTGCTACTCTGTGCAAGTTTAGGCCTAAAGAAGTTAACTGCTCTCCAAAATTCTGATGTCCCTCTGGCTGCCAGTATCTTCGAGCTCGCATTCACCCCCACCGGTATAACATCAGGCATACTTGATTCAAATCCCCGATCCGCGCATTGTAGTCGCCCCCCAGAATTATAGGCGTGAAAGGATGTAACCCTCCTAATCAACCAAGGACCACATCCAAACCATTGCGCAAATATTCATGGTCAAGACTCGGTTTCAAATAAATAAGACCTACAAAAAAACCATAAAATGATCTGCGCACTTTACAAAAATACACTCCGAGGAAGTATCCAATAACTCGCAGGTAAACCCTTTCCTACTCACAAATAGTGCCAACCCCCCACTAGCTCTACCAAATTTACTTACTTGCTTCGCATCCACAGTGAAGCAGCCATGCTGAGACAACCAAGAAGGGTTACAAGCACCGATAAGAGCCAGGTTTCGCTTAAGCATAAAACATCCGTTTATAAGTTTAACATTGCTAAATCTCCGTCATCAAAAAATCCATGGCAGTTTCAGAAAAGAATCCGAGCTAACCTCCCACTCACCATCGAGGACAGACCATTTACTGTCCTTACGGGAGCTATTCGATCCTCTTCGTGGCGTTTTTGACGAGAAATTTTGGAGCAAGTTTCCGGGTAGATAATCATTGATAGACCCGTCCCTGTTTCGAGGAGAGTCTTCGGACGAAGAAGCTGATTCCGACCCTGAACTAGTTTTTTTGGGGGGCCTCCCCCTATATCTCCTGACTTGTGTCTTTCACCTCAAGAAATGTTTCTAAAGAATTGTAAGGAGGGCCAGCAAGCATGGCACTAGTGTCGTCAGATTATAGCACCTTCCCGTGTAACTTCCAAACCTTTGTCTCTCAGACTATTCTTCTTCTGTATGAGCTGCCATCTCGCCTGCCTTTCAAGTTTCGACCTGTCACTCGAGACTGTCAGCCCCATTTCCGCGAAGGATTTCGCTTTTTGAAAGAGTTCAAACCTTTGTGATGGAGACCCCAGCCTAATCAACACCGGTCTGGCACCAGGCTCCTTTCCCAGACGAAAAGCAGATTCCACCACAACAGATTCAACTTTAGCTTTCGAAAACATCGCTCGAGCAGACGATACTAGGTCGTTATTGCATAAATCAATGTCCTTAAGCTTGTGTAGAATAACATTTTTTGAAACAGGCATCCCTTCGGAGCTGCAAAACCTCTTCTTTCAACAGTTTCATACTATTTTCCAAATCCGTGTTCTTCTTCTCCAGTTCATCGTTTCTTAATTTCAAAGATTCCGTTTCTCTTCTCAAAAGGTCTAATTCGCCCTGAATCTGAGCGATCGAAACCTTCAGGGCAGCTACATCGTTTTTGGTGATCAGCTCAACACGAGTCCCGCACTTCACCTTCAAAAACTCAGAATTAAGTTCATTCAGAAAAAACCACCACAGGCGAAAACAGACAGAGAAAATACGCGCGCGACAAGTAAGCCCGACGCCATATTTCATCTACATTGAGCACTTAGTTTCCGAAAAATATTAATTTTTTGTATTCACTTATTGTTATAAACTATTAAAAACAGTGTTAAAATTGGTTTTAATCTGAATTTGAAATGCAACTTACAAATAATAATGCTACCTGGTTTCACAAGTTCGCGACAGTGGACAGTCCCTAACTTTTATCTGCATTATACAATTCATCGTACTTCATCAAACATCAATTGTATGATGCAGATTCTTTTCTGTGAAAGGGAAACTGCACTTCTCCATTTAGTTTCACATTCTTCAAACTACATTTCATTGAGAACTTGAAACGATTCATGCCTTTCGCCTGTCAATCGTCAATCACGAATTGAACTTCATTTAGTTTTTTGACATTATGTTCTCCTATTTAGAATCTCTTGAAACTATAGAACGTGTAAATCTCCGAATGTGGTTTGGCAGATCTAATTAAGTCCAAATAGCTGACCAATTCAAAGATTTATCGACATTCAAAGTTTCTTTTTATCTCTGGTAGAAATCGCTAAAAATGCTCCAAAAATAATAATAGGTTACGTGTGTGCTGACCCACTCACAGCATGGAATATCCTCGCGATATTCTATTTATGTCCCAGGCTAACCAAAGCATGTCCCATGGGATATCTTACAGGGCGGAAAATAGGATATCCCAGGGATATCCTAGGATATAAATGGGACATTCTAATTTTCATAAAATAAGATATACTTGGGATATACATTTTAGGATATCCCTGGGATATCCTAAACTTATAATACGGGATATCCACAAAATGTCTCAAGACTACGTTAATAAACTTTGAGATGCCAACTAGATCTTGTGTCTAAGTCCACTCGCGCCCACTGAACATTGCAGATCTTACAGCCTTTTTATAGTGCAAACCTTGAAAAGGCATGCTGATTTGACAATATGTCATGTCTCTCTTTTTGTGGTCATTCGACAATTTTAACGTTACCGACTGAAATAATAAAATACGACACCCGTCGTCATTAAGTGACGCGACGCTAGAGCTCGACAGCAGCGCCTTTGAAGTTCATCCAACTTGAAGCAATTCAAGTTGCTTTGGGCGGTCGCTAGTTGGTCGACTCTAAGGTTATTTTTCGCGGATTTACCTGAGCCGTAGTGGGAGCTCTTTATCGCGCCATTTTCCTCGTCGCTTCACAGCCGAGGCCGCTTCCTGTAGTCCGTAAATCGGGACTTCTATGGAGGGAGACGTCTCCATACCTATGCTGGTGGGGTCTTCTTATTCAACTTCGTGGTATTCATTAAGTAATGTGAGGCAATCGAATTTTGAGGTTAGAGTTTCAGTCTAAAAGTGTTAAATAATTTATGAGCTACTGCTTTGCATATTTTAAATTCCTTATTATTTCTGAGCTGGAAGATAATTCATATTGAACCGTAGATATAACCTGAACAATAAAAATCAGCCCTCTGGAACTCCGAGTTGGAAATGTACTATGTGTTGACGGTGGCTGTGTGGCGGTGCCAGCTATACAGTTGGCCTATGATCGTTGCAAATTCATGGCAAAATCAAAGATCTTTGGTAAAATATTAACATTGAATGTAATAACACAGTAAAAGTAGTTTACTGATAGTGCTAAATAATCTTTGAGTTTTTCAAGTGATGTTTGCGATATTTTTCATTTTCTAAGTGAAAGAAGACTGAAAAACATGCTTTTAGATCAAATATCCGCGGCATTGAAATTTTGAACAAAAATGGCGAAGTGCGTTTCTTTTTATTGTAAATCAAGATAAAAAGAGTAATCGGGAGTAGGACAAAGCTAATAAAATTCAATTTTACAAAGCACCAAATGATAAAAATATTGTTCAAGAATGGCAAAAGCTATTTTAAGGGATGATATCAAACTGAAGTGTTGTGGCAACGTTGTTACGTATAAAGTGTGTAGATAAATCTTCTTGTTTTTAAAGTTTTGCTGTTTAAAAAATATTATTTTGTTGTTAATATCAACTGTGAATAATGGGCATTATTTATTGTAATCAAAAACAACGTCTTTATAATTTCGATTATAAAAAAATGATATCTTAATAAATTTTCAAATTTACAAGTTAAAAAAAAGAACTGAAATCATACATTGTAAACATATTTAATTTATTTTAATAAAATTGTTTAAAAATTGCTTTTCGGCATAACTCTTTTCATAATATTTAGTTTATGTATTAAGATGAAAATGGAATTTTGATTATACTTAATTTTAAATCAAACATGAACTTAAGGGTCTTATTCTAAAAAAGAAATCGCATCATAGGAACTAAGTTTTCAAAACAATTTGTAAATTGCTATTTTATCTATATTACATTGATGTATTCTCGCCTATCAGGTCATTTAGATTTTGAATTATTGATTATAATTATTCTAATTGACTATACAGAAAAGAATGATCAATGAATGTTTATTTTCGAGTAAAATGATCGACTATGTCTTTCAAAGAATAATTGAGTGAAGATATAATTTTACAGGTTTCGATGACTGTAATGGAATAGGATAAAGATTTTTGAATGTGAAATTTTTACCATACGGACAACAAGATTTTGGAAAAATTCAAAATTATTCAGATTTTATTTTAAAAGTTTAATTTTAAGTTTTGAGGGTTTTAAAATATTTCGAAAAAGAATCTAAAAGATTTTTAAAACATTTTTTGTATACATTTTTTTTTAATTGTAGAAGTAAAACTGTCTCAAGATTCATGGTAAAATTTTACATGATTTCTTTATTTTGAAATAGGGATTCTAAAAGAAAATTACAACAAAGAAAATTCTGTTTTGCTTAATAAATATTTAAAAGTATTCAAACAATTCAAAGTTAATTTTAAACTTGTGAAAAACTTCATTTTTTAAAATTAAATTTTTCAAGACTTGAAAAAGAAATCTGAATTCCAATTACGAAAGGTTCAAGATTATGAAAAAATGTTGTTTAGATTCCCAGAAAAATTATGACTAATTTTTTATTTAAAAAAATTCACTTTAGGATAATGTTTTAAAAGATTTGAAAGTATTTCCAAAAATTCTACGAAAAAGAATCTGGAAGTCTATAAAATTGTTGGAAAATATTTAAAAGACATTTTAAACGTTTAGATATCTTAGTAAGATTAAAAAATAATGGTTAATTTGAAATTTATGAAAATTTTGAGGAAATTTTAGATTTTTTACAACTTTGCAAAAAGAAGTTTTTTTAAAATGAATTTGGAGAATTTTTTTAAATTGTGGTTTACAAATGTTTTAAGTTAAAAAATACTAAATAAAATTATAGATTGTAAACAAATTTAATTAATTTTAATGAATAGATTAAAAAATCTGCTTTTTGTTATAACTATTGTCATGAAGTTTAGCTTAAGATTTAAGAGGAAAAGAGAATTTTTATTATACTTTTTTTAAATTAAACCTGAACTAAAGTTATTTTAAGCTAAAAAATAAACGCCGTTAAAAATTATTTATAAAATCGAGGAAAATCTTTAATTGTTAATTATAACAAGTTTTGGAAAAGAACTCGAGCCAACTTTTTAAATAAATATTTCACAAGTTTCATTGTTTATTGAACAAAAGTTTTTTAGGCTTTAAACTTTTTCTCTCTCAAATTAGGTTTTTTCAAAGTTGCCCTGAATTCTTTTAAATCCTTTTGAATTTTTCTAAATTAACTCAAATTTACTTAATTCATTATATTTTATAAAAATTTTTGTTCAATTCATCTTAAAGTCTTTAAAACTTATCTTAAATACTTAGACATATCGTAAAATTCTTTGAATTTTCCTTAATTTGTCTAAACTCATTTTAAACTTAGTCGATTCAGTGAATTTTTTAAATATTTTTAAATTGTTCTGAATTCATTTGGATGTTTTTTAAATTCATTTTGATTTGTTAAGAATTTAACCAAATTTTTTCGTTTCCATTCAGTTCTACTACATTTACTCAAATTTTATTGCAACAAGTGCATTTTTTCAAGTTTTATAATTTTTTTTTAAATTTAATTGAATTCTTTTAGAATTTAACTGTAATTGTTTTGTGGACATTATTTACTTCTTTGGTTTCAAAGATTTCAAGAGATGTAAATTATTTTTTGGAGTTCACCTTAAATTCTTTAAAGTTCTTTAGGATTTTCTTCAATTTTTCTCATTTACTTTATTTGTTTTATATTAACTTAATTTCACTTAATTCAATAGATTTTTATTTGTTCATTTTTCAAAGTATTTAATTTTTCGTGAATACTTTTAACCTTAACTTAAATTTTTTAGGCATTTCATCAAACAGTTTTGAATATCCCTTGAATTTTTCTAAGGTCATTTCAAATATCTCTGCATTCAATAAGATTTTCTTATAATTTTAAGTTGTTTCCAATTCATTTAAATTATTTTCAGTTTATTTGGAATTGTTTAGAGCTCTTATTAATTTATCTTGAATTTTTTACCCTTTTAGCACGAAAAAATTACGCTCTGAGCGTGACAAAAAGTACCCTTTGGTTCTTATATTTCATCCCAACTGTATTTTAATATTTATTTTACAAAAATTATACGTCATGGATGTATCTTTCAACAGAACGTCATTTTTGAGATAAAGGAATGGTTACGTCATTGTACCGATCGACACTTGCGAGAAGAAGCAAGGGCAAGTTTGCAACTTCTTGACCATCCTGAAGGTCAAGAGCTTTATTCCGATGATTCTGAGGCTGAACCGGATGCCATTGACGTTCCGGAAAGCGAAGAGGAAAATCAGCCTACCGAAGATTGTCAAGGATTACGTCAGCATGCCGATTACGATAGTAATTCTCGTGGTGTTAGTTCTGAAAACACTTCTATCAATGTTAGTGATGATGAGGGTTCCGATGATTCCACCACCGCTCGACAAGCAAATAACGAACGGGGTTCGCTTGAAGATGGCAGTAGAGAAGATGTCAAATTTAATAAGCAACGCGATGACCCCCTGCACTGAAAAAAAAATTGGGCAAGCCGCTGTCTTCTTAGTGTTACGTTTAGCGCAAGTCCAGTGGATCCAAAACTCCTTCATTGGTGGTTCGTGCTGTGGGTTAAATTATTGGAATAAACCCGGGAATATTTGAAATAATAAAACGGAGATATAAAGTTTAAATGAAAATGT